>NC_045760.1:13300000-13600000 GCF_009193385.2 Nasonia vitripennis | reverse complement strand
GACTTCATAATAATGGTGGGCGTCAAGGCGGAGAAAAAGCAAGGAGCCGAAAAAAAACGAACTCATATGCACACATGAGTGCTTCTTTTTTGAATCTGTTTTTTGTAGCTTTTGTTCGCTAGACTTCTTTTTCAATCGACGAGTGTATTGTCGTTAATGGACACAACGAATTGAATACATAAAAAGCTAAGAAATAGAAACTTGTTTATAGAGGTTGGATTATGTCTTTTGTCAAGATTCGGTGCCAGATTCAGTGACTCTGCTTTTATTGTAATTAGTCCGCTTTATAGCTCGCTTTAATATAATATAGTCAACTCTTATACTTATAGGCAAGTCCAAGGTCGAATTTCCTAAAGCCCCCTTAAAAACGAACCTAACCTCAAAATTTTCACCCTCGTCATAATATTCTTCGCGTGTACTTTCTCTCCGCTCTCCATCCGTTCCTATACATTCTACACAGCACACGCGCGTAAGCAAAGAAGAAAAAAAGAAGTACCGAGGGTTGCAGCTCGTCCCCCAAAATTGAAAAGGGTCTCGCGCGCGAGAAGAGAAGTTTCGCGCAGCGGCTTGGGTGTCGAGGTGGAAGGGACTGCCGGAAGGGCGGAGGGGGGGGGGGGGAGCGAGACAAGGGGGAAGCAATGAGGAGAGCAACGAAGGTACCTGCGCATGACTGTAGAAGTGTATAGTTGGAGAGGCAAAGTGAAGGTTGGGGAAACGCAACACGAGTGAAAAGTTGCGCAGGTCAGGTCGCGGGGTCAAAGGACTCTAGCGTTTTTTGTGCATTGCCATAGCTTCCGTGAAATTTTTTGAAAATTTCTTTGAGACGTTTTGTGCGATTAACATTGATGTATTTATATAGAAACATTATTAAATAACAAGGAACGAGAGGAGAAGTAACGTCGTTGAGGCATGATGATGATTGAAAAGCAGCGCAGCAGTTATACATTTTAAAGTCTCAATTACGCATTTTATTATGATAAAGTTACGTAGACGCCCGCAATTTTCAACAGGTAACGATCTCGGCTCTCATTAACCTCGTGACCATAGCGTCCTCTCGTGTATAAAAATAAAACTTTACAGCGCAATTAGACCATCTCTCGTCATCAGTAGACGCCGTAACCATTGTTGACATCCCACTGGGACTTTCACTCCATTATTCCGGCGTTAACTCCGAATCATCGTCTTAGCCTAATCCAGCGCGAAGCGTTTACGACTCGGACCCGCTCGAGAGTGTAATACGCCGCCCATTTTTCCATTGTGCGATGCATTGGTCGCCGTGGCGTGAAAGGTCGAGAGGCTGCAGCAGCAGGTGTACCTTACCTGGCTATTTATAGAGTTTAAAGGACCCGATCTTTTTTGCTCATCTCTTCGGGAGATGCTTCGCCTCGTCTCGGCTTCTGTTGCGTAAGGGAATGGGGCGATGCTACCGCGAAATTGGAATCGTGGTACTATGTATCTGTTACGGAAGCTTTTTCGGTGGTGCGTGGGAGTTTTCGTAATTTTACGCGGATCAGGAGGCGATGAACAAGGCGTTTCCATTGTGAAAGGAAAATTGTGCGTGCCGACGAGAGTAAGAAGAAAAAAGCATTTTAACAATATTTTACGGGTTATTCTGAGAGATTTTTAATCAATCATGCTTATCGCTCAAAATAATAGTTTAGCCGATGCGAAATTTCAATGCCGTAACGAGAAAATTTGTAATTTATACGATGATTGCGTATTCATAAAGACGACATTTAATATGTAAATTTATATACGTTCACATAACAAAGTTGACATCTCATTAGTTTTACAGCAAGTGATTCCCGTTAAATAAATTATGTCTGGTACATGTATATTTATAATTGGCTAATAATAATAATACCAAGCCTCTACAAAGTTATACTGAAAACAACATTATAAAAATATTCACAAAGAAAGAAAAACTGCATTTCAAAAGGGTCTTTTCAACGTTTTCATCAGTGTCGGGTAACAAGTTTCGACTGGCAATTGGCTATCAATAACTCAATAGAATCCTTAATCCCTCTTCGAAGACGTCTACCAATCACTTGGTCGTCAAAATTCGTCTAGAGCAAAAATCAATATTATGGATCCGTCAAATTTCGGTCAATTAAAAACGTTTAGTCGGGACGCCAAGTCTCGACAGACGCCTGATGGGGGCGAAGCGCAAGTGGATATAATTAATCTCCCGCGCGATAAAAACGTAACACACTTTAACGTTCGTTCGTGATTACAGTAATTATGATACGCGGGAAATCGACGCACACATGCATGAAAGGGGAAAACGCTTTAGCCCCGAGGAGATCGAACATGTCACGAGGCAGACGTGCTGGGCTGAGAAAAAGTTTTCCGACGACTGACGATTAATTATTTGAGGTATTTTGGTTCTTCTTGTTTTGATTGACGGACCGTTTAGCAGCCGTGTTAAAGTTATATTTGTCACTTTCAGCTTATGAAATATTTTTGCGGTGTATGTAGCTCTTTAAACTCGCCGTTTTGCGCAGTTAGTTGCAGCTTGATAAAAACTGTATTTTGAAAAGTCGCTGATCCAGATGTTTAACATCGCGTCTATACAATATCTCGGCGTTCCGATCTGCTAACTTCACATTCGAGTAGATCGACTTTTCGAAAACACGAATATCGAGACCGTGATCGGCTTTCGAAAAACAGCTAAATAGAAAGCAGAGACACTCGCCCCAAAACACAAAAAAAACCGGCCGATAAAACAGGAAGCACGAACAACCCCGTCGATAAGCAATATGACGGTTCGAGAAAACTCGCGGGAGTAGAAAGTTGCTGGTTTCTTACAGGGCCGGAAGCTGGAGGCCGCGAACCGATTGCCGAGCAAGGACGTGCAAGTTATTGCGCAGGGGGGAGAGAGCGCGATATTTCTCTCGCCTTGACCTTCGATTCCGGCGTGGCTAAAGCTGCTGCTGGAACGCCGAGCCGATGGACTCGAGTGTATGTACACGCGTTGATGGACGTGAGTTGGCGAGTGGACTTGTGACTCGTTCTGATGAGAAACGACGGGGATCATGGGAATTTGGAAGACTGGTGTAGAAGTTTGTGGTGGGAGCAGTTTTAAAGTTAAGAGCGAGTATCTCGTCGCTTCTGGAAGGAAGTCGAGGTGAAATCGAGGAGACCGCCGTAAAAGTATACGAGCGGTTTCAGCTGACTGAATTAAAATTCTATGATATGTTTAGCGTTTTGGAGCAGTGTCAGCAGGGCCGATAATAAGGCGATGAATTCTTCCGCATAAGAAGGTAAATACCGTCACGCGAGATCGGCTGAGGCTGAGTTTTCGATGTAAACAATGCGCGGAATGAGCCGCGATCGATAAAAACAGTCAACGAATCAGCTAATTGCGCACTTTGCGTCCTCGGAACAGTACAATTGACCCTGTTTTTAAAAATAGTACAGTACAACGCAATATTTCATTCTTCTATATGATTGAAAAACTTTACTCGGTTATGGTGATTACTTTTTATTTAAATTAACTATTGCAGTCTGTTTCAGGCAATTTTATCATCGAAGACTAAACTGAATTCGTTAGATATTATATATCAGAGGGAAACGAATAAACTGAATTACACTGCGAATTGCCAATTATCACACGACATTAAATGAAAAGGGTTAAGCCGTTTCATCTGCTTTTCGAGGCTCAACTCTGTACACAAAGATTCGAGAACGAGAAAAAAAGTAGAGAAATCAAAGCATTAACGCGCATCATCATCGGTGCCCTGGTGCTTCTCACAATCAGTTTCTCAATTTCTCGGCAAACAACTCGTGGCAATTATTTTGTAATACGCACGCACACAGCAGCGAGTGTACGTTTTCTCTCTCTCTCTCTCTCTCTCTCTCTCTCTCTCTCTCTCTCTCTCTCTCGCGTCATTCGCGCATGCGCCTCGAAAACCGGACGACGAGAAGCGTGTCGTCGTCACGTGTTATGTGCCGCCACCGCCTCTCGCGCAGCAGCGCACAATATCGCGTAGAACGACGCACTGACTGCGCCTCGAATGCGAACGAGTTTTTTTTCCGAGTCATGCGCGCCTCGTTTTAGGCTGGGGGGCTTCGTGGAAAATTTCTGCTTATTACCTGCGGCGCAGAATTTAAATCTTTCGTACAGTGCAAGTTTTGCAACGGCACACGCGAATAGCCGACAAATTAGCGTAAACAGGCGTGATAATGTAACAAAATAAGTCACGTGCCTCACGCGCGAGAGCCGATCCATAAAAACACACGCATCACAATCGCGCAAAACACGCCTCGCGCTATACAGTGTGCGGTCTATACCCACGCACTATTAATCGCATAACTACAAGCACAAACACACACGCACAGAAACATAGATCGCGTGTCGTCACGAGGCGGATCGAGCCATATCGAATGGCCGCGAGACGGCGGCAGAAGACGGGATAAAGGACGCATGCACGCAACACACACACACGCACACACACACACACACGAGAGGGATATCAATTTGTATGCGGCGACTGTTCTGCGCTCTCTCTCTCTCTCCTTCTGCATTTTCGAACGGAGCACTATATGTTAAGTAAAACACTGTACAATTTGCTACACATGTACACACGGCCCTCTAATGTGTGTGCAGTGGTGGCTGCAATTTCTTTTCTCATCAAGCTCGAAAGAGCTTCCGATGGAGATGTAGGTTGCAGAGGTGGTGAGTCGATACTTCGGTGTAATTGATTATTGATCGAGTAGGATTGATTGATGGAGAGACACGAATGCCGAGAGAATTGATTTATTTTTGGCGCCAAGATGATCGAATCGTGCTCTGACGTCACCGCGCTGAAATAGAAAATTCATAATTTGCTCCCTAGGTTTATTCTGTTTATTCACTAAGATTTCTCCTGTGCTCTCCTGATGCTTTACCTTGAGCTTATAATAGCGTGTACAATAAAATATAAGAAGAAACGACTAAACTCTCGAAATACTCCACGCACCGACACATCAGCTGTCATTGAACAACACGTGTTCCGTATTCGAAGCCATGATGTTGTTACGTCGCGAAGCGATCACATGGTCCCCGTGTGTACACACAGCCCATAGTAACACAAACCAAAACAAACGTGCAAAGAGGAGAAGAAAAAAAACGGGACACGTATGAGAATTGCGCTTAATGCACCATATTATATGTAAGTAAGAGGAATACACATGCAAATGAAAGTGTTTTTAACCGGGGCCCATTTTTAGCGCTCAAATACGGTGAAAGTCGCGGCCACGATAATTTTTGTCAATACCCCTATCCAGACCTTTGTACACACACACACACACACACACACACACATGGAGTGCGATATTCGCGGAGCCACTAAATTTAGCCGATGTCTATTGATTGCTCCAAAATAACTTGACAATATGAAACATTAAGCAGCGCTTCGATCGTGAAAGCAAGGCCAGAGATTTTTCTTCGTATACGACGCACAAATGTCCGACCCTGGGCTACAGAAAATTATCCACAATAGAGATGCGGGCGGACTGTGCGACGTCCGGATAAAACTAGATAAATTGGGTGTTTCTCCACACGTCCTCAAGCTTCCCGCGGTGCATACGCACAAGTGTGCAGCTAAATGATCCTTCGTTACACACATACACACTGTGTTATGTCATTCGCCGCAGCTCCGGTACGCATCGCGTGCATTAAAAAAAAAAACCCGAGCAACGAGTTTTTTCCCTCCTCTAATGCGCGTGCAATCAGCATAACTCTCGCGCACATTCCTCTCGCGCGCTGCAGCTTCTTCAATTACGTCAAAGCCGCTTTTACAAAGATTAATTAAAAATCAATACACCGCGAGACGGTGCACGACTATCGTCCCTCCCTCCCGTTCTGCAAAGTTGCGCAAAACTTGAAGGCGTCAGGGATGGAGAAAGAATCGCTTACGCTCGCATGTATAGTCGGATTTCGGAGCAGCCGTGTCGTCGCACAAAGACATAAACAATTTTGCGTCACCTTTGTTGTAAATTGGCGAATTCCAGGTGTAGAGATCAGCGGTGGTCGCCGTTTCCGGTGGCGCAGTCCCGTACGCTCGGAACATGGTTGCCCGCTGCTCAATCTTAGCGATTCGAACCAAAACTCTTACCACCAGAATCCACTGCCTCGCGCACTGCGATACACTCCTCGCGGCGTGTACGTGTACGCGTGCAATCCACTGTATCCGCGTGTATCACTCTCAACGACGGAAAAAAAGAGTCGCTTCACTGAATTTTCGTCTGCTGAGGAGCGAGGGGTACTCGGCCCGCTCAACACGTCGCTGGAGCGGCTCTCGGTTGAGGTTAGGTGCGCCGCGCCGGATGAGGTTAGGTAACGTCACTTCACCGTGCAGTGTGCGACGGCGCGCGACGAGTATCTATATGCTTGTATGCGTGTGTATCTGTCCAATATTTCTTTCCCTGCGTTCGATGCTCTTCTCGTCTGCTCCTTTTCTGGCCGCGCAGTCCTTCCCACGGGTCACTCCAACGGCCGGACTCTGATTCCCAAGACGACGATGCACTCAGCAGCAGCCATCGGGGTGCATCCGCGAGCGCATCTTCGCGCACGCGCGTAAACTTGACACTGTGCACGGACTGATGTAGACTTGCGCGAGAGCGCGCGCGAGAGAGAGAGAGAGAGAGAGAGAGAGAGAGAGAGAGAGAGAGAGAGAGAGAGAGAGAGAGAGAGAGAGAGAGAGAGAGAGAGAGAGAGAGATGGACGAAGAGTAACCGGATCGCTTGGTTGCAGCTACACTCCTGTCAGGGCTAACGAGCTTAACAGCGAAGGTTGCACACCGCTGCAGTCTCACGTGCGTGCATATATGTTGCGGATGAACGAATACACGTATCGCACTGTAGCGTAGCACTCGCGTATAAACTGTATACTGTACGATTCGGTGTACGGAAAGAAGCGCTGCCGAGACTCGGATTGCGATGTACGATATTACAATACGCGCAAACACAGAGAGCGTGAGCAGAGCGACGACAGTGAGCGGCGGTCCGCGCGGCTCGAGCCTCAACTAAGGAATGAGTGTGTCTCGAGCTGGCTGCGAGAGTACGTGCACGTCTGGCTCGGCGATGGTCCCGGCAAGCGCGCGGCGGCCCCCCGGGCGTGGGAGGAAGCGGTTGCAGGGAGGGGCGCTCCCCCCTGTTCGAGAGAGCGAAAGAGAGAGAGAGAGAGAGAGAGAGAGAGAGAGACTTGCGGAGGGGAGACTATATACATGCCGCTCTGTGCACGGGCATACACTACGTCCACGATACAGCCGTGCGTTCGCGCGTGTGTGCGAGAGAAGAGGAAGAGGCGAACGCGCAGAGGAAAGAAGGGATACTGTGCGCGATAATGGAGAAGTGGTGGGTGCAAAAATATAGGAAGCGATGTTGATGAATGTTGATTGGCTGCGTGGGATGCTTGCTGTGTGTTATTCGCCGTTTTGAATAGGCTATAGACAACAACACGTGGACGTACGCAGCGTTTCTACAGAAAATCAGTCCCCGCGCGTGTGTGATAACCTTATATCGGTGGGAGAGTCGTCGAGTAATGATAATTCCACGCGCTTGATAATTTTAAGCGATGACGCGATAGGAAATGTTTTTTTTCTAAGCACAATCGCTGCTCGGAATACAAGAATTTCACTTCGGAGCCCGAAGAATTTCCGTGAAGAGCCGAAAACCACGGTTCAACCGCTAGCTCTCGCCCGCACGCGTAATCGAAAGAGCGAGAAAGCCGTTCAAAGCCGCCTTAGCAAAGTCTTGGAACAGGTATGAGCGCGATATAAAGGTGCCGACGAGGAAAAGGGAAAGAGGCGTCGGAAAACACATGTATACGAGATAGACAATCGGAAGTCGAAGGGCAGATGTCTAAGACAGAGGGAACGAGGCGGAAAGACACAAGCGTGTACGCACGTAGTGTATACAAGCCGTCTTATAGCCGAAAAACAAAACGCCCGGAAATTGCCTGCGGCACTTTCCAACTTGTTCATTTTTCCGCTGCTCCAATTCGCCTTCATATGCACGTATAAAAAGTTCGTTATACATCGATTGGGGCGAGTGGCTGGTTAGCTCGCGCTATATTATATACAGCGTTTTATTTTTACTTCGTTCCGCCGGGCGTTTGAATATATGAAGTTATAACGCCGCGAATAACTCGCGTCGTGCAGTGTGTGCACGTGGACAGTGGATAAATTTAATGCTGATAAAATTCGAAATCGTTGCATATTTGGGCTGGCATTAATGTCGACTACTAGTTATCACGGGATTTGCAGTCCAAGCTGGATTTTTTCCTTACCAGATTATTATAGCTTATAATATTTCACGTTATAATTTTGCAAGCGATTATACTCGATTCAAATATACTTTACACAAGTACATTATTCAATCGTCGCACTGCAGGTGTATTATCTGCGAAAATAAATTGACAAAATAAAGATCGAATCTACCAAGGTGAAACTTGCCCGTGAATTCGGCTCTGGGCTCGCAATCTCCGCGTTTCGGCTTCGTATGGGGTAGCTTCGCTCGACCGATGACGGGGGAAGGAAGACGACAGAAAAGACATGTACGTGGTGTGCTACGCATGTGCGTCTACCGTCGCAATGCAGCGTCTCGCTGTGCCTGGATCGATGCCTCCGAATCGTCGATTTTGTTTATGCATAGACACGTGTGGTACGAATTCATGCAACCATATGTTTGAATCGCTTTGAATCGGGCAAATTACGAAAAGATTAATATCAATCTCGGGAAATCGACGCCAAGAGGGTCAATACCCCGCTAAGCCCAAACTTCCGAAGACCATCAAACGAGCCGATATCTCGCGAACACAATCCGCGCATCAGCCGCGAGTGTACACATTACGCACTCGGGCGCAAGAAGAGAGAGAAAGGGAAGAACGAGGAGAAGCAGTATAAAGAAGGAAAAAAGGGGACGCGCAGAGAGCCACGCGAAACAACAGCCGAAAAAGGAGTCACGTATGCGCCGCCAACGTTCTTTCCTCGTATATAGCTCGCGTCGAGTTTGCGTGTACCTATATATACACAGGGACGGGTTAGCTCTCGTATATACTGTCGGTCGGTATATAAGCGAAAAAAGCCGGAGATATCGCGCACGTACGTACATAATACGAGGCAAGTGCGCGCACGTAGGCGCATACGTTATATACCAGGCCTGAACGGATGCGTGCGCATTGGACGGGCGAAATTTGAGTGAATTTTTGTTTTATCAAGATTAGCGTTGAAATTCTTGAGCTCCGCACATTCAAAGTTATTTTGAATTTCGATTAAACTCGAATCGCGCAAACAAATATTTCAATCAGCATCAGACGAATCGCAATTTCGCTAACTCTACCCAGACATCATATAACAGGAGGTCGACGACGTGCTTGCGACTGGCCTCCTCTGCGCGCGCTCGCACGCAGTGCGCTCTTTTATATCTGCGTCTCCTTTTTTCGCAAGCGCGTGGGCGGCAAATCGAGTTTGCCATCGGACGCCCAAATCTAATAAGGCTCCAACCGGCACCTCGTTCTATCCTTCCCCCATATGTATGCTCGGCTTTGTTTATGGCGCCATTCGCTACACACAGTGAACGGCTTTACGCTACAGTTTGCACTTTATTTTTAGTCGACGCAGTTTTTACGGACGTGGAGCTGTTAGAAAAATTTGAATGCACGCGAGAAAGAGATTCGAGTCTTGCCTTGGAATATTAATAAAACAGAAATCACTACAAACTTTCCTCGGCGGCGTGTGTACATATTGTTTAAAGTGTCTAAATGACCTGCTTTTACGTACAAGTTCGCCGATGAGTAATTTCGTATTTTCTAAAAAATTGAACTTTCCAGCATGTGATTTGGACAAAGTCGTAATTATTTTTAACGGTCTCGAATGACACATACATATAGCGATGGCTGCAATGAGCTGGCAGACGTAATTTATGTAATAGCAATGGTTAACACATGGACAAACTGCTGATTAAATTTAACCAAGCATAAGTCCATTAGCGATATTTTGAAAATTACTCGACACTCTTATTCGCCAATTATCGATTCGAGCAAAGACGCAGGAAATTAAAAAGGTTTACGAAGACTTTACCACGCTGATCATTTAATTAGCCTCCGGCAAAGGTAAAGTGCAGCATTTTATGGAAAATTGAAGTGCTTGTACGGGTTCGTTCGAGAGAGAAGCTCAAAGACTGATATAAAATCAAAATCGCACGCCGTCTTTCATAGAGTGTACTACTCGCAATCGCTATGCTTCCCTGTATAATATAATGCAACAAACCAGCCACCCTATTACGCACAGCCCGACGATTATTTTTGTGCCGAACATACACACGCAATCGTGACTAAGTGTTTGTACAAACACACGTGCGCCTGCAAACTGCGCCGTCGCACTAGCAGCCAACACTATAATAAATGTGTCTTGCAGGCCTACTGCAGCATTAATAGCGCAACCTGATAATGCGCTCAAGGCTGTTTACCACAGAGCGGGATATGCTCGACACTAGATTTTCACTCGTTTTGAGTGTTTCATCCGAATATTTGGAGCGAACATCAGTTTAGCTTCTAATTGTTGAAAATAGTGCCTTGCATTAAGAACATCCGAATGACTGATAGTTAATTAAAATCACATACTGCGCGTTTCTTTTTTATAGTCTACATAGCAATTATTTTATAATGCCATGATAGTATAGAGTTGATACATGATACCTTTCGATTTCCGATATATGGAGCAATTAACGTCAGCGTAATGATTTTAAAATGTAAACTTGCTATTTAGGCACCATCATGCCATGTTCAAATGACAGACATGCCACTGCCTATAGGCTTAACTGACTGCGTATAAATATATGGCAGAAATTTCGCCTTTTTTGAAATGAAAATCAACTACGCGCCATCATTGAGGAAATAAGAAAATCAGTAAACTTCCCGTTCTAAGATTAACTGCACGTAGAGTTGAAAAAGAAAAGCATTTTGCTATCGAATTGAAAAAGCTTTCCAATCACCTTTTCAATTCAGTTCTATTATTTTTTACTCCTCAGCATGACAATTTTGCATCTGTGAAAGGTGAATCAAGGACGTCAATTTAGGTACAAATTACTACTAATTCGAATACAGCTGATCCTATATAATATTAATAAATTTGAAAATCTACACACACACATAGTCACTAAGAACATTGAAAGTCTGAAAACCAAACTCCAAATATCCCTATACGAAATTCCAGCGAATTAATCCTCGCTTCTCCCCGACTTTACCTTCCGGTCGTACCCGTAAAAACGATCTGCACTTATCATGTACCGACTATATCGCTGTATATACGTATACACGTACGCAGAGAAGCGCAATTCCTCCCGTGGAGATAATCGATTCGGCGACTACCACCACTGGCGCTCTATACTCCGCGGGGCAAAAACGATAAGGCAAACGCGAGGCTCGTAATTTACCCGGCGCTGCGCTGCTGCCGTTGTATATATTCCTGATTCCGGCGCATATCGCGAAAACGGGGGCTACGTGCGGCGCAGACCAGTGCGAAACGAAGAAAACGTGCGAGCGGCCGATTAGCGCGAGAAAATTTACTGGAAATCATATACGCGATGCCGAGCTGCGGAGATTCGAGGCTGGCTTTTTTTTCTGCTGAGTGGGATTGATGAAAAAAATATACGTTATATGCTGTTGTTGATATGGAATCTAGAACCTGATTGTGTACGACACACGAAATAGGCACCACAACGGCGAAAACTCAATGTAAGAGCAAATATAGGTGTACAATTTTCCAAGTAATAACAGCGCAGTAGCCTGAACTCGATCTAGAAGCGCGAGTCTGCACACACACACACACACGCTGACAATGAAAGGGGCTCTCTCTCGCGCATTAATAAAGAAGGACGAATAAAGAGCTCCGAGCGAAGAAGCTGCTGCCGAACTTTTCCTGAATAAGCGTTCTATGAAGGCGCCATTGTTAGCGCGAGCGCACATATGAATTATGGAAGAAAGTAGTCCCGCGAAGGCGTACTTTAGCGTCTCTCTTCCATTCTTTCTCGCACTACCGCCTCGTACGTACTATATACACCGTAGTCGAGTCCTGGGCTTGCATCGCGTATTTACGATGCGCCAGGGCAAACGGAGCCGAAGAAAAAGAGACTGACGCGCGCCGAGAGTGTCTTGCCTTTTTTCTCTCGCGCGCGCCGTTCATATACTGCACAGGATCGGAGAAGAAAGTCGTGCAGCAAGGGCCCGCCGATGCTCTTAATGAATGGCGCATTGACTGCGCAAGCCGCCGCGGCGCAGTTCTGATCCGATTTATATCTAACGATGCACTCATTTATCGCTGGTAATAAATTTGCTCGCTCGCGCTCGAGTCTGCGCTGTTTTCTATTATAATAGCGGTGCATAGGGGCAGCGAAAAATTGTGCCGGGCGCGCTTTAGTTGCGGCGATGGGAAATGGAACAACGAAGGCGAATTTTTGGCCAAGTCACGAAGTCTGAAAGGTGTGCTGATGCACGAGTGGTGAAACAAAAAAATGTATTACAAAGTTGTGACAAGGTGATAACGATATCTTACGTATATTTCACAGATTTACCACCTAATGATCATTCATCGAGTAAATATCAGATTTCACCCCATTTTTCAACAAAAAAAATACGAGAAACTCAAAAAGTCAATATCCGCGACGACTCCATTAATTACGCAACATCTAGTCCTCGATGAAAAGACGTAAAAAAAATTCAGCCACGCTCGAATTTCGATTTCCGTATCAGAACTGCGCCTGGAGGGTTCATGCTACACCCCTCGATCGTCGCGGAAAAAAGCAACGGCCTGTGCGAGGGGTGATGGAAAATCGGGTCGCCTGGTATCATGTCCCCGGGGTAAGTTTCGTAAATAATACCCATCGCGGATATCGATTCCTTTTTTTTTCTGCGCCTCGCCTTCGATTCGTTCGGGACTTTCGCGCCAATGTGTATAATACTGCGATGCAGGCCGCGGGATAAAATTCAATTAGATTCAACGCGACTCTCGCCGTATGAAATATAACCACGAAAACACATTTCGTTTAATTAATTCCAGCTTATAGAGAATTCAAATTGAGGCGTTTGTGTAGCAAATTAAATTTAATCATTCCATGCATGACTGTTTTGAGAAGTATGAGCACGTAAACTGGAAACCAAAATTTTAATAATCTCAAAAAGGTTAACAGTTAGTACCGCATCTTAAGTCAATAAAACGCTGTCCATTTCAGAATCGCGAGCACTTTCTTCGATCACCTCGGATCGACCTAAAAAAAAACCATCAACAATAACGAGGAAACCTGATCCATCTTTCATCCTCACATACTAATAGCTGCTTCAGAAACTCGATATCCCGTTACGAGTCTATAAAAACACACGCGCGCGCGCGATTCGCAAACGCTGAATAAAAAAAAGAGAGAAGAAGCGTCGTGTTCGTGTACACATGCGCATACGCGAGGCGTTTAAACCGGCGGCAAGGTTAACTGCGCACCCGAGTCCGCGACCTGCAATTATATCGGCGCGTAGACGCATTTGCGACAGACAAGCGCGCGCACTTTGACTCGCGATTTCTGACGCACAAACTTACGTAACTTTGTGTCCGTGTGTGTAAGCAATTGTGCAAAAAAGAGAGCCCACGTAATGAATCGAGAGAAAGAAGTTTTTATCGGCGTAATTAGCGCGAGTAATGTTTGTTTTTCGGTCGACCGAAGTGATTTATTATCTCGGGATATGCGTGTGGTAAGGTACATCGAGCTCACTGATTGCAAGAAACAAATATATTATTGTGTTTGTAATCATCGTAATTCAATTCGTATGAAACTTGATGTAGAAGCTTAAATTTTTTGGTATGTATAACGAGAAACGTTTGAAAAGCAAAAGGAAACGGAACAACTAAACTTTTAGTTGCAGTTAATTAAGTCAGGTGTTAGTATAGCGAAAGAAAGTCAAGCGCATGGCAGCGTCGATAAAAAAAAGAATAACTATAAGTTAGGTAACACGTGTTATTATATATTGCGCATTGTCCAATGGCTGTCGCGACGAAAGCACGTTTTCATCGACGGGACGAGAGCGTAGACCGGTACTCCGATAAAAACCACGTTGAATTAATGAAATTTGGCTAACCCTATATTCCATTTTGTGTGGCCCAATACATACAATGTTTACAAAAACTAGAATAGGTGATGAAATTATAACTGACGTTTAGCATTATACAAAAGTAACAGTATTTAATGTTTCAAAATCGACAGTAGAATTCATAGGATTTCGAAAATTAATTTTCAATACGGATTCTAAGCGTATGCCTTATTCACCTTCAACCAAGATCCAAAAATATATCAACGTATTTTTCCAAATAGTACAATATTCAAGTTTTATTATGACTATAACAAAACTTAAATTTAAGCTGTTATTCAACAATGTCTCGTTAATCTTCGCTGTACATACATGCTGCATCGAACGAATTCCAGAAGAGTAAAAGCTCGCTATCCGCGTAAAAAGTATACGAAGCCTTTCTATTGTCACTTAAATTATGTAACGCTAATAGCGCTGGCGTTTTGGCCTTGACTGAAATCTGTCCCGTTACCTTGCCGCCATCGTCTGCCGCTAGTGATAAGCGATTCTGCTACATATGCGGCGGTGGAAACGATGCACTATTAATATACGTGTACGTGTACGCACCGTCGCTGTCGACCCATTTATTTAGTCGGGGATACGTTATGCAATTATTTAGTGTCCGCCCGTCAGATCGTTTAGCTGTCGACTGAATTCCGGTGTGTATGAGCTTCATCGATGTTTGCGTGCTTTCGTGTTGGTTATACCTATTTATAGCTTGTTATAATGTTAAAATAGTTATAAATCTACTAATTGGGCTATAAATTGAAAAACAAGACCTGGAATGCCAGATTATATCATGATTAGCATGATTTATACACCTTATTTTATAGTTACTAAATGTGTACAAAAATCAAACATAGGCCTTTCAAAAATTACCGCTATAGCTTTCAAAAAGGCAGCGACCGATGGGTCGTTCAACAAATTCCGACAGTCAACAACTCGGAAAACGCGCAACTCTCGACTCTGCAATTCTTCCCTGCAGAAAGCTCAGAGCAGCAGCTGTGCGAGCGAGAATCGAATTAAAGCCGCTATCAATTCGCGCAGGCCATAAACCAAAATGCGCGTGCTGCAGGAATTAAAATCGGCGCGTGTTCGACGAACACTTCGCGCCGGCCACTCGTTGTATGTGTATAAAGCACACGCTCGACTATTTCTGTCAATGGGCTACATGAAACGCCTCTTTTTTTGCAGATATTGTCTTTTTTTCGCGGGATATAGACATCAGTATCGGCATTGATTTCCCGCTGTATCGAGATTCAATTTGTTTTTTGTTCGAGTTTTTTTATAAATGAAACTACAATGGACACGCAAATTTTTCGCAACGAAATTTTGAATGTCGATTTCAATACGAACCATCTTTCATTTATACTTACTCGCTAAAAAATCGGCGCATCGAGTACCATACTTCAAAATAAACATACCTGAAACAGAAACAAAACAGACCATTCAATAAATGATATAAGCATTCCAATTTCTATTCACATCGCACAAAAAAAAATTTCAATCGCACCAAACCTATACAGCTCCCTAGCCCCTCAGCTATTCATTAAACAAAACAACCATCCGCCTATAAACCCTATGAAAATCCGGCGCACGCGTAATGCGCGTCGTAAAATCTAATTGTTTCCCCCGAGCCATATGACATGGCTCGAGCCTTTCTTTCGCCTTTTTTTCACAGTCTACGCTACCTACTCCATGCCCGATCGGGTGCTTTAAAAAAAACTGCGCTGTGTGAGGGGTGCAGGCACGCGATAACGGTATCGACCGTTTTTTTGTGGATGGAGAAGAAATGCGGGCTATAGGGTTGAAGGACATGAGTGACTTGGGTTGGGTGAGTAAACACCTGGAATATAAAATATTATTTTCTCGATCGCTTGTTGGGGGATTAATGTAAATCGTGAAATTCTTGATGTAAGTTCATTGGCACAAAAAAGGCGTTCGCAGGGTCTAACTTCGAGCATTTATAAAATATTTATCATCAACGCTTTCTTGTTGTCCTAAACTCCTATATCGAAATCAAGAAATTATGTGTGACCGCGTTTGTAAAAAAAATTATTGGCCAAGAATTGTACTCCGAGCATTTACGAATTGAGCAACAAAACAATAACGAGATTATGGTTAAGATCTTACAAAATATTAAACTTCGATTCTCATTCATTAGTGCAGAATGTCAAAGGCCATATAGGGGCACAAAAGAAAAACACACGTTGAAATAGCGAGAACGTATGTGCGAGGACTTAATCGCCGACGCGAGCGTGCCGTGCGCGATTTATCGACGACGCGACCGGAAAAACCACGACGAATCCATTCGATTCGGAAAAGCGCTGTGCCTCTTGCACCCCTTTCTCCTCAGCAAGACTCTCACGCGCGACCGAACCAGATAAGCGCAGGCGCGCGCATTGTTATTTATTGCTTATGTGATTATCGACGCTCGATCGGTATTTATTATGAGGGTGTATTTCGATTATTCCGTGTGAAAAATCGAGAATCGATGCTTCCTCTTTACGACGGCTATCGTTAATTGAAAGGACGATCCTTCAAAACGTCTCGCTTTCATTAGCTTCATACGCTTTATGGGTTAATAATTCTTTTCAACGCTTTTTTTCTCGCTATAAAATAGGAGCTGCGTTCTTTATTTATGGGCTGCGGCGGCGTTATTGCGGGATTTAATTTATGACAGGATGAAGATTTTATTTTGATGAGAAAAGGAGCTGCGTCCATTCGAACGAACTTTGAAATGCAAATATTCTTTAGCCACGCGATACCCCGATTGAATCGCGCGCGTGCGCGTGCAGCGGGTATAAACCCCGTATTCTAAAACGATTACACGTACACCGTACGTAACGCGACGGTTTCGATAAGGGGGGTGCGTATAAGTGCCCTGAGAAATTTCGATATGTCACGGATCGATCAATCGAAGCCCTATTGTGATGCATAGAATAACAGTGTGGCCGCACGCAGCTGTATAAGTAGGATACAATACACAAGGGTGATGAGGTTCGTCCATTATTATTGCATCATATTTTAATTTTAAAAAAAGGCATCTTCTCGTTCGCCTACATATCCAATTACGACACGATATGCTTTCCGAGCTCTCCTTCATCTTCGTTCTCGGAATAACCCCGCCGTTTGGTATACGTACGAGCAAAAACTCCTCGACCCCTCGAATTAGCTCCTCGTACACCCTCATTTTTTGCAGGCAGCTCTTTCCCTCGCAAGTGTTCGCGCGTACTCGTAAACTTTCAATCCGCAAACTTTCCTCCGCGGCCAAATAACCTCGTAAACTGGAAATCCTTATGCAAACACGTGCTGAACGCAAGACGCTCTGACTAGAGGCCAATGCACTCGCGGTATACGCGCGGGGGTATAAGCCCCAGACACGCGGAAATGACGCAGCTGGTGGATCCTGGCGTCGTTGTCCTGGGGTCGCTGGGAGATTGATGAAGCTACGCCAGACACTCGCGCACGTACATCCTTGCTGCTCTAGCCGGAAGTTGCGAATCTCGCTCGGAATCGAACTTTTATTTTTGCGCCGGCTCCTTCCGCCTTCGATTCTCGTCCCCGGCGTTCAATCATCCAGCCTGTTTATTCCTGGACCCCTGTGCTTTTTCCCTTTGCCGTCGTCAATGAGGTCCATTGTTATGACTGATGAAGCGTGAGCTGCTCTGCGATTATTTATCCTTTTGGGAAATCGCGCGGGATGTATAGCGATAAATGACGCGGCTGTTTCTTGGCCTAGATACGCGCTATTATATTGTAGTACGAGTTCGTGTGTGTGTGTGTGTGTGTGTGTGTGTGTGTGTATTCAATGATAAAACGCTCACTGCGCGGAATTAATTTCGTTGTTTACCGGATGATATGGCTGTTCGAAACCCTACGTCACCCACGAATTGCATCAGACATACTTACTCGCGCGAGGACTGTCTCGGTATTGATTAGGCGAATTGTCCAACTTGGGGGGTTACACACTGTAGCGACGATAGTTGGCCTAATAATAGGTAATCAGTCACCCGGCATTGAGGATGATTGAAGAGATCTGTCGTGGCATCGAACTAACCAACTGCTGAGTCTATAATTATCCGCAAGATAATCCACACGTAAGTGGCGTGATGTAAATAAGTTCAATGTGAATTTCAGTATAGATAGAGTCTAAAAGGCAGCAGAACATTTCCCACACTATAAAATATAAAGTCGAGTAGGGAATCGAAGAAAGCAGACGACCGGCTTTTCATTCGGAGAGAAATAATTGAGATTCCCCGGGACACAAGAGAGGACAATTAAAAGCAAATCCTCGACTGATTGCTTCTCGTATAAATGTGCACATCAGGAAGACGGGAGCTCAAGTCCGCTAATTATCCCAGGGTCTGAGTAGTCGGAGCTAAGGACAGGAGGGGAAGAGAGACAGATAGATAAGAAGATAAAAGTCAACAGAGCTAGGAGGGCAGGGAAAAAGCCGCGGAGAAGCATACCGGTGACACCGCAATGCAGCTTCATTACTTCGTGATTTATTTTATACCTACACGCAGCAGTCGGACAGGATTTCACAATTTTTGAAAATGGACGTGAACGTACGCACGGGAGCTTCAACTAAAAGGGGATCAAACTGAAGACGAGAAATCCAGAGATAGATACAGGAAAGCTTCTCTTCTTCGGAATCAGAGACGATCGGATTCCCCTTAACGACTGGCAGTATAGGCGATGACGCGAGACGACGGCGTCTCCTTCCAGCGGTGTCGTCTGGCACGTCTATAAGGGATAATTAATTCTAAGGCCGAGTGTGCGCTGTGCTCCGAAGCGAAAGGGGAGAGGGAAATGTATAGTGCAGTCGTCCCAGTGCGCGTCATTTATTTTAAAGACTATGCCGGGAGATGGCTGTGACTCCCCACTGACTGGGCTTTTCCTTGGCTGCAAGGGATTAAGGATCTTCCCGGGGCGGATGTGTACGTTATGGCTTCTGCGGAGTGAGTTCGGCGTGATCGAGTATCGATGCGCAATCTATATCTATCTGAGCAGAAATGCGATTTATCAATCGTCATGTAAAATATTAACTTTTTTAGGCATACGAAGAGCACGCCCCAAAATACATGTGCTATTTAAATACATAGAAGGGGCGGGAAAGTATAGAGCTTGCGCGTTTTCTATGACAGGCAAGCCTCCCCTCCATTATGGACAATTTAAATTCAGACCATTTTGGAGATTTCGATTCTCGAGCCATCGAAGCCGCTTATACGCCTGAAAATCCGCAACGATTTCCAGCATAATTTCATTTCTCTCTCGACGCCGGATTTAGCACAAACGCGTGCGAGCGAAGAATATATGGGCGTATACGCGGCTGTACCAGTGGAGGTCGGGGAAATCGATTCGAATTTAAGGAGATTCGACGTATCATCATACAGAAATAGTTGGGCCGACTTATCGAGCAGAATATAATTAGATCCCTTCAATATCTCGAAGCCGGCTAAAACCGCGTTTCATACGTTCGATTTACTCCAATTTTCATTAGACTGATTTGCTTTCATGACGGATTGCACGATACGGTAGCATTTTTATAAGTGACGGTCATTATAACGGTCTATTTCCATTTCAATATCACAATTCGCTACAGCGATCCAACGCTTATTCGATAGCCAGAAAAAGTTTGTTCGCAATGAAGCTTCCACTGGCGTTTAATTGTATCCTTGCGGAGAGCTAGAGCCAGAGAGCTAGAGTTAAAGGCAATTGGCAAGACGAGCATAGATGGATCACCTAGAGAGCGAAAAATACAATTACGGACTGGAAGAGGAAGAATCGTTGATCATGTTAGAAAAAGGCGCAATAAGATGAGATACAAAGTCATCCAAGATTATTCTGGACTTTTAAAAATAACGAGTAATCTCATTAATTGCTTCGCGGTAAAACCAAAAGGTTCAGATAAAGCGAATGAAAACTTTTGTAACAATTTAATTGAGATATCAAATCATTCTATATAATCAGGTTAAATCATAAATGAAATCAAAATCGTATCGCGCTTTCTCTTCCAAAATCGGAAACAATCTCGAGCGATTTCAGAACAATCAGGAAAGAACAAACAATGGAGCATCCAAGTGTAAAATAGCACTTCTCCACTGCAGCGGATCAATTTGCGACGTGTACAGAACAGTTACTTACCGAAGAAGACAAAAACAACAACAACACGCTCGACACAGAGCGCAACGAGAGAAAATAAAATCGCGTAGCAATCCGGGAGAAAAGGTACAATAGCGAGGCAGCATCTCCAACAAAGCTCTAATTGGACCGTAATTGACGAAAAAAGGGAGACGAGAAGCACTGATCGCTTAGAGTTGCGCTTGCACAGTCGAGCGCGTGCAAATGCAGTCCGTAGACCAGAATCGCACGCGCGGTTCTCATTGTCAAAGAATTATACTTATACTTTTCAAAACGCGAGAGATTACATTTTCCGATGATAAATATCACTGTTTGTACGAATGTTTGGGGAGCTTATCTTGCCTATCTTTGTTTTCTATTGTTGTGTTTCGTTAATCATACCATGAAAATGCTTCATTATGAAGATTTAATTTAAAAAAATTATAGGGCGTTTCGCGGAGAAGAGAAAAATGTATTAAGGTTACACACGTTCGCCAGTTTCGGAAAGAAAGTTAAAAAGAAACCGGTATGCCGGTATAAGTTGCAAATAAGACCAAAGAGGCGTACGTCATGAACGAACTTGGTGCAGTTTGTTCAATGTCTTAATCGATGTTTTCTATTAATTTCGAAAGCAATTTTAAGAACATAATAATAATATAATTAATTTATAACATAACGTATAATAAAACGTTCCTCTGAGCCAACGAGAGAGCAGCAATATTCTCCAAAGCAGATCGATTATAGGCGACGAAAGTAGCACCGCGGCCTCTTATCTCACGCAGGCGTATATAATGACGATCGTTTAGTCGTACTTGCGATAATTGCCGCTAACTCTAGTTGTGAGACCGCCATTAGACCCCCGCGCTCGCGATAATAAACGATAGTCGGGACGACAAAGAGATTGAGTGCGCCGAGAGCACTTTGCCGAGGTTCGCGAAATTGAAATATATCCCGCGAGCGTAAGTAATGACCGATTTTCGAACGCGGTGAGTGTGTTACGAGGCTTATTAAGGGAGTGATGTGTGCCAATAATAAGGGTTGGATATGGTGTGCTGATGAGCTCTTAGTGAGACCAGCATTTTTCTCGGCTTCAATGATTGGCTGTTGGCTTTGTGCTTATAGGCGTCGACAGCCTTCAGATTATTTTAGGTGTGGCAATGTCTATACCGATTATATGATAAGTTTAATGAAGAACAATAGGCTTATGCGTGGGCCAAAGTAGAATTGACTTACCAACAGGCTCGCAATTGTGGGGTACAAGTAGATTAGCAATTACATACCTGAAACAGAAAGAAAAGAAACAGATTAATAATTTTGTATAAATGTGATTCGTAAAAGTTAAAAAGAAATCTGCATCATTAGTGATTGATCGTAATCTACAAAGCGCCATCACGATCCATCTCCGTGATCTCGCGTAAAAAGAGGTTCAAAGAAGCAAAAGTGCGGAGGCATCATCATCCAAGACAAAAGTCGGATCGAGACAATCTTATCCTCGTTATCCCGAGACGAAAAGATCGGCGAAAAGAGACTTTAGCGCTGTCTCGGGCGCAAGAAAGCAAAGATCTCGCGCGAACGAGCTAAATTGAATCTCTACGTCAGATGCGCGTAAGAGTCGTTAAGGAGCCGCTTCTCGCGATTCGCGTTTTATTGGAGCTGTATTTTATCAATCTTATGCACGTCGAGAGACTTTACGACAGAGCTTACCGAGATGCTCGCTGGAACAAAGAAGACTCGTTCGCTTCTGATTGTTATGTAAATGTAGCTTTACGCGTACGGCGAGGAGAAAGTTTTACCCTATGACTAGTTGAATAATCTAGTTGCTTGTGAAGATCTTAGTCTAAATCAATAAGTAGCTTAGCAAATGCCAAAAGTACTATATCTGTGTGACTTAAGATATCATCCGGAAGACATTGAATCACGTGAAGGGTGATAATTGATTTTTCGAGTCGTCACGATCACTTCGGAAGGAGCTCAGACGTGCACCGATGAGAACGTGCGAGTCTCCTGATTGCCAGAAAAGGGAACGAAGAAATTGAGATAACCGACTAGCGAAGATGGATTATACTCGGCGCTGATTGAGTAATTGATGGTGTGATTTTTTGTGACTGTCGGGGTTCTCGATTGATTTTAGATTTTATTGGGTAAGATAAGTCGATTAGTGATGCGAATAATTATCTACGTAAAATTCTGAATGTTTGCGATAGAAATATTTGCAATTCACCAATACAACATGTTGTCATATTTGATCAATGATACGCAACCATCAAAGTAGCCCAAATAAAAGAGAAGCTAATTAAAAATCCAACGATCGCGAATGCGCTTATTAATTTCAGTAATTAATCGAATGCGATCGCGAGATTAAGCTCGACTCGAAGGTGCGGGAAATCGGCTGATTATAAGTGCCCATTAATTGGGCCGACTCCCACTTTTTCCGCAACCGTCGGTGCATTTACTTAATTGCCCGTCCGCCTGCACACTTCTTTGCGTTTGCTGGAAATTTAAAATTTGTTTTTCTGTTCTTATAAGACAATCAAATACACACAATTTCAAGAGTCTTATTTTTCCCCTGCTAGCAATTAATCTAGAAATGGATTTTTTAGGTTAATTTCTACCAGGGTCAAGCTAACGTCCAATTGCAATTGAAAATCTAAACTTACGTATTTTTGGAGCAGCTACACATCCAGCTTCTATTGATTAGAAAAAATTAAATCAATTAAGGATCACCGGAGAAATTCGATTTGCCGTTAAAGAACGTCAAATTAGAAAATCGACTGAACGCTGAGCGAATTAGCTTCGCGCGCACGCAAAACCGAATAAGAGAAAAAAGAAACCCCTTGCGAAATGACAAAGCGACACGGCGCGCTTCTGGCTCTCTGTCTCTTCTCTTTTTTGTCCATTAGATCTGCGGTCGCACGATCGCCTATGATAATCGAAAGAAATTCTGCGGTTTCGTTTCGTATCCCGCGAAACTCTCTCTCGAATCGCAATATGGCTTCCCAGTCTTTCTTCTCTTTCTCTCGTCGCCGTCGCCGTCGCCGTCATTATCATTACACCGGCCACAGAAATGCGGCAATTTCCCTATTGATCATCGTCACTCTGAATGGCCAATAAAAATCTGCGAGCACACGCTGCACTGCTGCGCAGCTTCTCCATTAAAATCCTTAATTAATCCCTCGATCAAGTGGACACAATGTTGCCAACGCAAAGAATGACATTACATAAAGCTTTCTAGGAAATTCTTTCGCCCGACCGAACGAGTCCCAGTCGATTTTTATTCCGTTATGTTCATCAGAGCTGTGGATCGAATGCGCTTTTCTGCAGTAACACGTCGCAATTCGCTTGGGGCTTATAAAGTTGCTGGGTTTATACGACTGCGATAAATTTTCGTATGAGATTATTTCGTAATTTACATATGAGAGATCGTCTTCTATAGAGCGATGGATGCGCGCAAATCGTCCATAGAAAATTACGTAATGTTACGCGTCCCCTTGCCGAAGAGCAGAATCTTTTATTCCTGCGTTTCGAAAAATCGAGACTCTGCAGTTCTGTTTGGGTAACGTACTGGAGTAAAACCGCGCGTATCAGTCTGTGGGTTACACTGCAGTTACAATCGAAATAAACAGAATGAACACACTGGAAAGGTTACGTTTCCATGGTGAGAGGCTAGTGGTAATTGTCCAATTTCCGCGCTGACATTTCTAATTAAGATGCTTCCGCATATGAGTAGTAGAAGATCCCGGCAGGTGGTATGGTCCGAATCTAATCAAGCGAGGAAAAACGCTTGCGTTTCTTCACCCTGATCGAATGACGGTCGAAGTGTGACCTTTTTGGGGATTCGAGAAATCGCGCCGATCGATGAAAGTGAAATTAGTGATGCGTGTCGAAAATGTTGCCGATTCTTGATTTTCGTTCGCGATGAAATCAAAAGTTAGAATCGCCTTATTTGTGAACGAACACTACTTATTAAACACGGATAAAAACAGACTTAAACATATTCGTTGTATTGCTTGCAGACGGATAAAAACAAAACGTCCAGTTTTGTTGAACTGCAATTTATAGTGGGAAGTAAATATGCGATGTACAATAGTAAGCCGTATACCGGGCAAAGCATACAATTTTTTGGGGGAATTATTTTGTTATTGCTGCAGTTCGGTGTTTTTTATTTTTCTACATCATAAAAAAACAATACTTCTGTTATATGGGTCAACGCATAAAAAGATATCCCTATATAAAAAAGTCATGACCGGATGAAGTGAAGCCAAGAATGCGTAAATATGATTGGCTCATGTAGTGCGCATGCGTCAAAAGTATCGTTAGAATTTTTTGATTTGTTTTTGATTTCTAAAATTGATTCTAATATTAAAAATGTAATATAATACTATAATACATATCAAATTATAATTTGTGTATTTATAATATTCTAGAGACATTCTACTCTCGAGACTATTCTATTCTCGAGACATAACCTTAAAATTTTAAAAGGAAGTTGGAGACGAAACCGCGGCAATTTTGAAATTTATATGAGCGCGAAATGAATCATATATTGTAAAGTTTGATATATTTCCGTGATAGAAAACAAATATTAAAAATATCAATCAAGTATTTATATTCCATTTAATAAAATAATGAACTTATAGTCTACTACAGTGCGCGCAGCGCACTGCGCCACGTCTAGTACCTTAAAATAACAATGCTATTAAAATTTTAATAATTTCACCTTTTACTATTCAAATAACAACTTTATTAAATATCATTACTTCGGCAAAAACGTAAAATAATGTTAAAACATTACATATATAGCTATAAATATAAAGCAAAACGAAAAATAGGTTAAACTGCGACAGGATAAGCTCAGCAAATCCCGTTACACCTCTCCTTCACACATGCGCCTTCTCACATGGCAACAGCATCTCTCCGATAAGCACAAAAAACGAGCTCAATAAAAGCGTACTCGCGTGTATATACGCAGAGACGCAGCACTTCTCTCCCCCCCCCCCCCTTTCTCTCTCTACCGTCGCTGCGAAAAGCGAGGCGTCGGTCGTCGGGTTACTTTCACTGCACACTCCCGCGGCGCTACACTCATAATTGAAACCTGTTTATTGTCGCCTTTCCTTTAAATCACTTTAAAGCAGGACTTTCGTCGCGCTGATGATAATTTATACGTCGACGAGACGATTTTTTTTGCGTATCGATGAGGTAACGGATCGACCAGAGTTTTTTGTAGTCGATTTCAGCTCTGTCTGCCGCGGGTTACGATATATCCGAGAGCCAGAGAAAGAGCGAGAGAGTTTAGACTAATAATTTGCAGCCATGAACGGGACTCTCAAGCATCGCTAAAATTGATTCACACCGCGTGTCGCTGTGCCGTGTTTGTCACTGTGCACACGTCGCACTCGTCAAGACGAAGAAGAAAAATACGTACACATCGCAGAAAACACAACCCTTGATGACGCAATTGTATTATTCAGCGCCGCCGCCGCTGTCGACGACGAAGAGTAGACATCGGCAACAGCGGGTAGGACGTAATTATGAAGAACGGAATTTCATCGCGGCTCCTACAGTATATAGTAAGTAGAGTGAGGCACTGCACGAACGAGCTAATTAAAACTTGCGAAATGCACTTTGATTAAGCGCCGAGTGTGCAGGCGGCGGGGGGTACACGATGGGGCGGCAGCGGTGGCGCTAAGTAAAAGACGTAGTCGAGCGAGTCGAGCCAAGTTTATAAACGTGGTAATTGTTATATCGTCCATAAGGGGAGGGATTTTATATTTACTCGGATTTTAACTGGTTCTCCTCGCAAAAATCACGTTTAACTGCACGTTGATTTATATAAATTATAAATATAAATTCAGAATTGTTGCACTTTGTTCATTCTTCCCATATAGCTTTATACTGATGCACAAAGGTCTCGACATTGCTTCCACGGCATATTTCAGGCTTTCCGGAAAATGCGCCACCATTTATCAACTTTTGTTCGCTCGCAGCGACGAGTAGAAGGAAAAAAATGCAGACGTAAATATTTCACACCGTCATGTAGCGCAGGTTTTAGCGTCGAGGCGCGACGTTGCACGCAACTGTCACGGGACTTGTGATGCTACAGCCGCGAGCGCGGTAAAATGTTTCGCTTACGTCCTTTTGGAAAATAAAAGATGTAAGACGAAAGCATGGACGTGCACGGCAGTCGGGAGTAGTTGGTAATTTGGCGATTGAATCGATAATGGTAGAATCACTTATATTCATATATTCACGTGTTTCGATGGCTTTAGACAATATTACAGGTAAGCGTAATAGTACACACGTATCCCCATTAGAGAGGCATTGCAGAGGAAAAATAACGGAAAACGAGGTAACACACGGGGAATTGTCAACTTCAATCCGACGAGAGCTCAATACATGGTAAATCGGAGAAACAAAAGGAGGACAAAAGTGGGGCCGACAAATTGGCGCTCGTTACCAGAAAAATCCGGGCGTCGGACGGGTGGCAGCGCGTCAGGCGCTCGCGACTTTTTCTTCGTTAAAATTCGATATATCGACAGCTTAGAGCTGAACCGTATATACAGCTATTACAGTGACGAGGGCATGGAGTTGTGTTTCGTCAGTCGAGGAGAGCGGAATGCTCGGAATGTTTTCTTCTCTCTTTCTATGGCTTTCGAGCTGCGATGCGCGTTATGACATTCGATAGGTAATAATATAGGAGTGATGATGTGCCATTGTTACGATCATCGTGCTAACGTAGGTAGACCGGGTTTTAGAAATTGAATTAAGAAATTTTTTCTATTTTGGAGCGATGTGTTGGGCGATTTAATCATCATTGCTGAACTCTAAAGGTATGCCTAAATGATTGCCATACGCAAAATTTGTTAATCGAGATAATAACAAACCAAGTTCGCATCGCTTAAAATCTGATGACAAAATTCTGCTCAATAAACTCCATGTCAGCCCTGTGTCTTTCGAACGTGTTCAGCCACACAACGCCACTGAAAAAAGGAGGACAAAGGAAGAAGAGCGAAAAGGAACGCGGAAGGAGGTCGTTGCCTCGGAGCAAGGTTTCAGCAGCCGCAGAGCGCGCGAACGGAGGATCCGATGATGATGTATTGTCCGACGCTCCACGAGTACCCACCGACTCTTACATATATCGCACGGTGGTGTAGAAAATCAAAAGACTCCACAATGGGCCACTCGCGTGCTCTTCGATTACAGCCAATATTTCATTACGCGCGTGCTGTAAGCGCAGGGGATTACGTGTGCTGCCTCGCGTTCTTCGATTAACCTACACTCTCTCTCTCTCTCTCTCTCTCTCTCTCTCTCTCTCTCTCTCTCTCTCTCTCGATACAGAGTTAAAAGCTCGCCGAGTGAAAAACTGACAGCTTAATTGGCCTGTCGGGATCGTGCGAGTGGTCGCTGATACCGCTTTAACGATGTGGTTTGCTGCGCGCGGTGGAGGAAGTGTTTCGGAGCGAGAATGTATTGTTGCAACTACTGCGGTGCGACTAATTAACTATGTAATACGTGAAACGTTAGCCTGGACTGTATTCATACCTTATGAAACGAAATTATTATTGAGCTTACATTCATTTCAATACGTCAATAATTTCATTCGGCCGTTCGTGTTACAAATACATGGCACCAGTAATTTCGAAAAATTAGATCGAACCACAAACGTGCGATATTTCCTTTTTCCCTTCAATTTCTCAGCCTCGCCGCCATTCTATACAATTCTGAAATATCGCGGTGAAAATGAAAACGACTGCGAACTGGCACGCAATCGAAAATCAATAACCGAGCCCGGCAGCTTCAAAGGGAAAATCGAAAAGCAGAAGAAAAGCCGCCCATTCTTGGCTGTAGATGAAGGATAACCGAAGTAGAGCAGAGGAAAACTTATTTGCTGCTGCTGCTCGTACGTGTCCCGTTTAGCGTTGCGGTGTCCCTTGAGGATAAGATTATGCCTCGTCTCTGACGTGACTCTTGAGACTCGCGCGCGTGTATAGGTAAAGGAAGATAAGAAAAGAAAAAGGCGCAGGTGCGAGACTCGTCGAGTTTGTTTGCGCGCGTTTCTCGATAAAACTTATGATTTTTCCGGAGGCCGATGCGACAGTTTCCGAGACGAAGTTGTTCCGCCTCTTTTTCCCGTTTCCGGGTTCTTCATTTCTTCCTTCTCCGCTTGTTTGTGCAGCGGTGCTGGAAAGTGGATTAGACAAGGTGGTATTGAAGAAATTTAATTCCCTTTTTTTCCATCACTTTATATTACTTTAAGATCGCATCCCTACTTTCAAGAGACTTTTACACCTGTTACTAATAAGAGATTGCGATAAGGCACTGAAATTTTCAATCCAAACGTGAAAACCCGACAAAGCCGCAAGCAAGCATCGCATGCATATATACTCACTAGATCGTGATGTTCCTCGACGGCGAGCATCTAGACAAATCAATTCCCCACGCAAAGAGTTAAAGGATCTTATATATACACTAAGGCCCCAGGAGGAAAAGTGATCCAACGGAGAGACGCAGAGAGAACAAACACATCCCGAGAAAGCCGCAACGACATTGTTCGTATGCGGATTACGAGCCGAGCGGCGGTGCACATCGCTCCCGGCCCCCGATATGATCTAGTCTTTTTCTCTGCAGAGCCACACGCGATGGCCCCCCGAGTGATGCATAAATTCCGACCAAAGAGAAACAGAGCCGTAGTATACAGACTCTACACAACCCGCTCTAACGAGTGTGCAGCGTTTTTCCTCGATATCTTGCTGGTCTCGGAACACGACTGTTTTTCGAGCAGTCGCAGATAAAAGGGGTACGCGAGGTTTCGAGAATTGAATTTGTTTTTTGGAAGAGATAAATTTTATACCAGGAAGCTTCTGAAAACTTGAACAGAAACCAATTCGTAAAGCGCGTAAGAATTTGATCTGCCGATTTCAAAGGATTATGATTTCAATTTCGACTGCATCGTTAGCAAGATGATCCGCAAAACTAAAGCCTCTTTGAAATCCAGTCCTGAAGTAGAAAATTTCTCTCAAAAACATCACCCGATCAAAAAACCCATATAGCGCAAATCATCGAATCTGCCTAATTAACCAGAAGTCCAGCTGTACGAGGCGTACGATAAATCGCGAATCTCTCTACGTTAACTCCGTTGCATAACGAGGCGCACAGTTTTCCTCTCTCATATCTAAATCATTGGCGCGTCGTTAGGATTTTAATCCCTCCTCGCGCAACTCCTCCGTTTATTTGCAGCTGCAGCGCCAGCGTCGAGTCTTTGCAGGATAAACGAAAAAAATGAAGCAGAGGAGCTGTGAATAAATAAATAAAGCCTCGACGCTGTGCTGACTTTTCCGGATGAGGAGACGACGCCCCAGGCGAGTTACGCGCGTGTTTCTAATTGTTGTAAAATAAACGATGCCTGTGAGCGCAAGTGCCGCTTTTTTATTTTGGATGAGATTATAAAACGAGATGTAAGATGCAAGTGTATAATGTGGAGTTGATGAGACATCGGATATGGCGAATAAATTTTGAAAATAACTGACGTTTCATTCGATATTAAATTAAACACGCGATTCTCATCTTATTTTTATCTACATAATTTCCCTGTAAAGAATAGATTATCGATGCCCGACGATAGCGTATGATAATTAACAGTACTATATCGATTCGCTAATTAAAATTAAATATATAGATGTTAATTAATCGAACGAAGAGAACAAAATGTTATACGAATATTCCATATACGACGTGCGGACATTGCCGTTATTTTAAGTTATCAAGCTGTCAAGCTTATTATCAAAAATTAAATGTAACTTCATGAAAGAAAAAAGATCAGACAGAGATTTCCACATTTTCGTTTCCCAAAATCGAGTTGAACAGTCATAAAATTATCAAACCTTCTTCACCAATAATCTTCTACCAATTTTATGCAAACCGATTGAATTAAGTTTAAAGGCGCGCGTCATTCCCTTTTCTCGCGAGTCGTGAACTGATTTCGTCTTTTATGGCCATGACCGAGACCGAATGCTAAAGTCGTAGGGGGTGAATTGTTTTTTTTCTTTTTCAAGTATTCGCAAGTCTCGAAGTCGTCCAAGTTTCAACGATTCAGAGCTTACCAATATTTTCTACTGACTGAATTTTCATTTCTCAAACCAATTTATTGAATGAATATAGTTGAAAAAATCAATGTCAACTAATTTAATGATTGCATGGCAACATCAACCACACGACTAGAACTTACCGACGCGCGAGCTTCAAAAAATATTCAAGCCGAAAAATGTTCTGACTCCATGAAAGAAGGCAAGAGTTCGCAAAAGCATCTCGCGCCACTCGTCTCAAAAATCGCTCGGTTGCGCAAACGTTCAGCTGCACTTGTCGCGATTTCGTCTCTCGCGCCCCAACGACTGCAGGCCGATTATTTTTTTAGCACTTTAAGCGGACTCGGGACTCGAGAATTTTTTTCCTTCACTTCGGGCAAAGGCGAAAGCGGCAGCGAGTCTAGGCCTCAAGCGTTAAACTCAACGTCGAGGCTCGAGGATGAGGAAAAATACGCCTCGCCTGCCTTTGGCGCGCATGACCCTTTGCCCGGGATTAATTAGACGCGTTAAAGGAGTTTCGACTCCTGTGCTAGCTCTTGTGCTAACGATGTTAACAGTTTTTTAAAAACTGAGCATTTCCCCAATAGTTCACATTAGTACTCGATAATGCGGATTAGTTGTTTTATCGTTTTAAAAAAATGAATACGTGGGGTCTTAAAACAAAATCCTAAATACGTATATCGAGTTTTCTCGTAGATATAGGAGAATGATGTACGAAAATAAAAGAAATAGCACGAAAGTCGACGCAGTGTAGGTTGGCATGCAAGGCAATGAACTTTTAACAACAACAAAAAATCTCAAGTGCAGCATCTAACCAACGCCATTGTCAAGAGCACACACACACACACACGCGCGTGCGAGCGCTTATAAAAGGTTAACGCGTCTCCATAAAGAAAGTTCATTAACCACGATCTCGAGTAATATAAAAGGGCGGCGCGCATGAATGAGAGAAAGCTGCAGAAAAGCGAAAAAAGGACGATGGAGTAAACACGAGATAAGCCCACTAAAGATCCACTTGGGCGAACGTCACGCGCGCAAGCCAATCGAACGTCCGTTAAGTGGACATTAAAGTCGGAAGCGGATGAGCAGAGAGGAACGGGAGAAAAGTCGAGTCCTTCACTGCGCGGAATAAGATATTGAGGTATGGAAGGGGATTCTATTCACGGAGCGATATGGTTGTGACTAATTTGGTTGGGATGTCGGATGAATGTTGTCGGATGAATGTTTGGTTGAAAGAATTACACTGATGATTTTTGTGAGGGACGGATGAACTATAGGTCAGTGCTTATAGTTGGATTATTAGAGCTGTTTAGCATAATTAATAGTTTGTAGAGAAACACACGATGCAATTAGTGTTTGTGATTTAAATAATTAGCTTGTTTTTGTTTACATACGAAAGCATTAAAGGAAGTTTTTCTGATTGAAGAAACTTCATTCGACATACAAATAAATAGCGAATCCAGCCCCAATCAACTATATGTTTGCGAACATTAATTGGGAGTTTAATCACGTTGAATACAAGTGTGAATTTGACGTTCGTCGATTACAAATACATCGATTCGTAAACTTTCGTACTTTACATACAGCTATATTACCAAATGCAAATAAAAAAGGTATATTGGTCATAAACATAAACATTTTGTTACTCAAGCTGATTTCATATACTAATCTCTTTGATCTGCTTCACCCGATGGTGGTTCCACGAAAAACTTGAGCATCCCCACTCCGAAGGTTCGCTCTAACTCCTGATGCTCCTCGGCACCGACATCCGCTTTTACTCTTTGAGAAACGCTTTCCGTCGCCTGGCCCCGCGGATATTTGCCGAGCTTTGTTTCAGTCGCTTCAACGTCGTCGTCATACAAAAGGGAGAGAATGTCTATTGTCGCCGGCCAGCCGTAGCGCTTTCATTTTTAATTCGCCTCTGTGGTCAAGGAAACAACGGACCCTATTTCCGTGGCACATGTCGTCGACTGCTATAGGCACCCTTGCGAATTATAGAGGTTGTGTGAGTGTAAGGGACATCTTCCGGCTTATGCATCGTGTATACTATTCTTTGTAGTTTTGGACGTGCGTCGTCAGTTTTATATTTACGATACATTGAGTTGCTAAATTGGATTATGACATTCATTTAAAAATATCGCGAGGGAACGAAATAATAATTTCATTTTTAATCTATACGAATGAATAATCCTAAGCTGAAGCCTTTCTAAAGTATCGCCGGCGACGTCGATTCATCTGAATATTCTCTTGGATTTTATTCGAGACATCGAGAGAAAACGGGGCCGTGCTGCAAAGGGCAATCGAAGGCCAATTCGCGGCTACGAGACGAAGCGAGGATTTGTCAAGCCGAACTACTACTGCACGACGCAGGCGCAGGTTTTCGGGCGAAAGGTGACGCGAGGAGAGGATTACAATTTCAAATCGGTCGCCCGATGAATTAAAGATTCTTTCTCGAGTGTCGTAGATGTGTGCAGACGAAAGCGGCCTCGCTTTTCGAACGGGAAACGCGTTTCTTTATTTCTTCTCTCTTTGGAGTTTGCTTCGTTTGTTGCGTTCGGCTTTGTTTTGCAGATCAACAGAGACGTGTGAGAAAAACCGTACAAGATTTTAGATGAGTACTGGTAAAAATGGCATTTAAGTATTATGAGATTTGAAACACGTTTCTTCTACTTTTCCGTATTTTTTCCTCAGCCTTACACGTTTCTATCTTCGTATTATACAACCCACTAAGGCATATAATCACATCAAATCAAACCCACACAGTGAACCTTAAAAACAAAACAAAACTCGCTTTCCACGCAATACGTCACGCAGGCAAACTTCGACAATCGATACCGTATCTTCATCTCCCGTCTCGCCTACCATCAGCGAAATCAACAATTCTCCTACGTCCGAGCGTTTGGCTCTCCTCTCTGATTCACCGATCGTGATGAATCACAATGGCAGGCAGCTCGCCACAATGGGCCGCGATCGTTATTAAGGTTCATTATCAACGGATCCTTCGCGTTTACGGCCACGTATCTCGTGCATATTAATGAGTCGCTGTGCTGTCCCCCCAGCGCGTAGTCGCGATTAACGTCGCGTGCTCTGCAGAGTCGGAGGCAAAAATCGATAGTCCAAAATTGAAACAAGCGGGAGATTATGCGATAGAGTACTGAAGAGAGAGAGAGAGAGAGAGAGAGAGAGAGAGAGAGGCGCGGTGTTTCCTAGTCGATGATTAATTGTCCGATCTCGTGTACAGGAGTGTTCGGTTTGGTAGTAATTTACGTGCGAGGAACAATATCAACCGCTTCGGTTATTTGCGAAAGAAAATGTGTTCGTCTATGTCTTCTCGTATAATAACAAGGTCTGCAGTTTTAATTTAGTAAATAATATGATAATCTTCATGCACTGGCTGCACAAGAAGTCGGTCAGCAAGAGCACTTTTTTTTTTTTACGTGGCATTTGGAACTCGAAAGTTCATCGCCTCATCTACGCAAGCCTTCCACGCTGCCCTATCTTGTGTCAACCCCACCCAAGATGCACCTCTCCGATCGACACCCACCCGTCCTATTTCTACTAGATCCGCTTTTACGTTGTCCTCCCATCTACGTCTAGGTCTACCTAGAGGTCGCGCTACCATCGGCCTGCCCTTCATGACAAGCGCTGCCGTACGGTCGTCTCCCATTCTCGCTACGTGCCCTGCCCATCCCAATCTGCGTGATTTTATTATTCTGTTAATATTTGGTGATGCGTACATATTGTGTAACTCATCATTGTGTAGTCTCCTCCATTCCTCAGTTTCCTCATCTTTCTTCGGCCCGTATATTTTTCGCAAGACTTCATTTTCAAATACCCTAAAACGGTTGTCCGCCTGCTTAGTGAGAGCCCACGTTTCGCACCCGTACAGAACCACCGGCAGTATTATCGTCCTGTATATTCTTATTTTAACGTTTTTATACAACAGCCTCGACTTAAGTAAATTACTCACGGCGTAGAAGTAAGCATTACCCGAATGGAGTCTCTTGTTTATTTCGACATTAATCTCGTTTTTATCATTTATGGTCGTACCCAGATACCTGAATTCGCTAACCTTTTCGAAAGTGAAATTCCCAACTCTGAGATCTCCCTCCCCTCTGCAGATGCCTAGTTTATCCACAATCATGTACTTTGTTTTTGATTCACTCCTCACCTTTTATGAGGATTTCCGCGTTTCTTGCTACCGTTTCCCTACAATCCCCCAGTATATCCAAATCATCTGCGTAGCCTAGTATCTGCGTTGTTCCATTAAGCGTTGCGCCCAGCTGGCTAACCTGCATTTTTCTAACGACATACTCTAACGTTAAGTTGAACAGCACCGTAGAGAGCCCATCCCCTTGTTTTAAACCATCGCGTATCGTGAAGGATTCTGATACATACCGCCTACTCGGACTTTTCCCGTGCTTCCGTTCAGACATATTTGAATTAATCTCACGAGTTTTTTCGGTACACCGAGAAGTACTAGAATTTGATACATTTTGCTTCGCTTAATAGAGTCGTACGCTTTTTTAAAATTTATAAATAGTTGGTGTATGGTTTCGCAAAATTCCCACTTTTTCTCTAACAACTGTCTTATGGTAAACATTTGATCGCTCGTCGATCTGTTGCGCCGAAATCCGCACTGATAATCTCCTACTATATCTTCCGCAAATGGAGTGAGTCTAGCAGTGTGAATTTCGTCCCCTAATTCTTCGCTATTTTCGTGCACGTTTAATAATTCATCGAAATAGTTTTTTCACAGCAACAGTAATTCGTTGTCATTTGTTACGAGGTCCCCGTTTTCGTCCTTCATCAATTGCGCTCTACTCCTAAAACCCTTTCTGATGGCGTTAATCCCTCTGTACATTTCGCGGGGGTTATTTTCCTTACTGTTAGTTTCTATTCTCCTAATAAGATTCTATTGATACTCCCGCTTCTTATTTCTGTAGATCGCGCTCGTCTGTTTCCTTACGTTAGAATACTCTTCCACGGTCCTATCGCTTCTATTTTGTATACTATCTAATTTAGCCTTTTTGCGCCTTTCAAACCAGAGTTCGCACTCTTCGTTAAACCATGGTTTGCTTTTTGGCTTTTTCTTTTTACCCAGTACTTTGTTCGCGGCCTCTTTTACCGTTTTTTCGATGTCCCCCATAAGATATTCGGTTCGTCATTCCCCTCCGGCGATGTGTTTGCTTCTTCAAGTGCCTGAAACCTGTTATTAATTTCTATCTGGTACCTAATTCGCTCTGTTCTATCTCGTAGCTTCTCAATATCGAAGCTTTCTACCTTGTTTGCTCGCTTACTATTTTGATTCGCTACTAGTCTAGCTCTTAATTTGGCTACTACTAGGAAGTGGTCCGAGTCGCTATCTGCCCCTCTGTAAGCCCTTACGTCGAGAACGTTAGTATGACGTATTTTTTCAATGAGGAAATGCCTTGTGTATGTCCTTGTGCTTAAAACACGTAGTTTTGATTATAAGATATTTTGCCGCCGCGAAATTTATGACCCTAATACCGTTATCATTGCTGGCTTCGTGCAGGCTTTCCTTCCCTATAGTAGGCCTAAATATTTCCTCCCTACCCATTTTAGCATTGAAATCGCATAATACTATTCTTGTGTCGTAAGACGCGAACTGGTCATTTACCTGCTCTAAAGTTTCGTAATAGAGATCCTTAGCTTCTTCTTCTTTGTCCTCCGTAGGACAGTGTACATTAATAAATACATATCTATACCATTCACCTTCGATAATGATGTACGAGAGCCTATCATTGACGGATTTGAAACTTTTAACCGAATGTATGATGCTTTTGCTTACGAGAAATCCGGTGCCTAGAGATCCCCCACTCCCAGCCCCATACAGGTACGTGAAGTTACCCGATGCTAGTACTCCGCCATCTGGCCACCGCGATTCCTGTATTGCTACCAAATCTAGATTGTACCTATCAGCTTCCTTTACGAGTTCTTTAAACGCGCCTGCTCTGTATAGACTGCGAACATTCCAAGTTCCGACCCTTAAGTTCCTTTTGGTTCGGATTGGATTTTCTTGAGCCATGATAGTATGTTAAACCCGCGCGCTTCGGATCCTGTTCCGATCGCAGGTGAGTTCACCGTTCTAGAGGTGATAACCCCCATACCTCTCTAGAACTAAGTATGAGAGCTTTCCGACTTTGACGAGAACAGTGTCAACTCGTCGTCAGACACACTACGGTTTCATTCTCGCATCCTAACGCCCCCCTGCAAGGCAGCGCGCCTTCGCTGGAATCGTTACCGCGTAATACCAGGTGACGAATCATTCTACACATCCCCTTTCGGGGCAGTTGTCATCGCTCCCGCATCCTCCTCGGCAGCAGGATTTTTGCCCATTTTTGTAATGTGTGATGAAAGAGATAGATTGAGAGATAAGAGATAATGTGAAGTGTTTTTGTTGTTGTGGTGCTTGCGTAGTGTTTCTAGATGAATGCGTTCGACAGTGTGGGCTCATCACACCCACGTCTGTTCCTATCGGCTGTCCGCGGCTACTTATTCAATTTATTCGCAGCTAACCTCTTTCTTAGGGGCTGTTCCTCTATCCGCAACCTAAGGACGCGCTTTGTAGTGGTGATAGGCACCCACCCGTCCGATCTGGACGACAGCGCCCAAGACCCGCTTAGGGTAGCGGCATTGTAACAGACATCGGAGCACTTTAGCTTTGTAAAAGTGCTTACTCTCAGAATTTAAATAGAAATTGCCTTAATCTTCAGCAAACTGTGAGTAAAAAATTAAATCACTGTACAAACACGTATACCTTCGATTTGAAAGTCCTTAATACCATCCGTTCTCGATGACCCACAAATCCAACTCTCCCCCATCGAAATATTTAGAGTTCGCGAGCAGAAGATATAATGTATTCCACTGCGTTCATCCGATTGACTCCAAACGAGGGGACGAAGTGTGCCGTCGGGCGATATTTAGATTTCCTAACTGGCAGACTGCCTATTGACCGACTGCCGACGAAGTCACACCGCGTTGCACACCGTATTGACCTGTGTTTTTTTTCCTTTCCTTTGCCGCGACATTAGCATTCTTTTGCATTCGGTCTCGGGGGCTCACGGCTGTTCCCACGCGGGCGTATAATTCTTGACTTCGGACGATCGGCGAGACGAAGGGTGTGAAGGTTTTTATTTATTATGTTTAGGTTCGGTGATGGGGATGCACGAGAGTAACGGGATATTTAGTTATTGTTGTATGGGTTTCTTGTTTCCTAAAGACTGCTATAAGGGGAACGATTTTATCACGTATGATGCTCGAGATAGCTAGTGAAAAGGTAGAGATATGCATCGACTCTATACGTTCTATTCGTAAGTGATTATAGTAATTTGAGATTTTTTTGTGATCATAGTTTTGATGAAATAAAATGTCAGTTCTAAATAAATATTTCGCTTACTGAAGTTGATTCGTTTGTTCATACATGCATGCTTTACAAATTTCGAACGTACCTGAAACAGAAAGAAAAGTTCTTATTAGCTTGTTTACTTATGTCATAACACTATGTTTTATGAAAGATTTTTACTGAATAATAACAAGAACAACAGGTTTGTGATCACCCACACAAAAAATCATTTATCTGACAAAACAAACGCGGTTTTCTAACAGTAAAACATCGTCAACTTTTTAAAAAAAGTAACGGTATTCTGAGCCGCACAGGAAAAAGAGTAACGGAAAGGCTGCACAATCTTTGCAAGACTGTCTCGGGTAACAGCTGTCCGGAGCAAAGTATAGTAGCACATGCTAGTTTGCCGACGTTCCTTGTAGCATTTGCATAGCCCGCATTGACCCCTACGCGTGGAATCCCGCTTTTCTCGGATCATCGGCAAAAAAAAGTGGCCACTCGAACACTATCCATGCAAATGTAGTCCTCTCTTGCATTTTTCGCAAATGACGGTCTTCTTACCGTTAAAAATCAAATATACCCTACACATCTCAATGTATTTGTGATGCTGCAGTTCTTTAAAATGCTTTCGATAGACAACACATTGTTTTGCGCCCACAGAAAATCTCACCCCGCACAGTTCATCGTAGCAATAGAACAAGAAAATCTGAGAAAATTCTCCGAGAAGCAAACGCCGCGGCCAAAGAAAGATAAAACGAGCTCGGCTGATACTGGCGCAAAAAAGCTGGCTCTTACTCCCGCAGAAAAAAGCCCTCACCTCTTCGAACGACAGAAAGGGAAGGTACACCATCAGCGCGCGCACACAAGCTATACCGGGGCGAAGTCTCGTTACCCGCGGTACACATCGCTTACAGAAGGCGGCTCTCGCTCCGCAGCAGCGAAGGATAGTGAAGATCGAACTTGAGAAAAATAAGAAGGAGATCCGCGAGCAGTGCCGTAATGCCGCGATCCTCCTTTGTCGCCGTCTATACGATCCGCCCGTCCTTTCGCCTCTCCGCAGCTCAACGTCGAGTATAGAAACTACGAGACAGGGAATATCGCCCAGACGACGACCTGTGCACATACGGGCTATCGCGTATGGAGGACGTGGCTATCACCTATGGGACACAACGTGCGCGAGAAGATGGCGGCGGAGTGTACAAATAAATTGCCCTGCTGCTGCAGTGTGAGAATTGAGGGAGAACGCTTTTGTGTTTGCCGGTTATAAGGATTCGAATGGCCGGATTTGATTGAGGGTTATTTTTCGGATTGGCCGCGCTTGAATTGGATGTAATAAGACTGCTTTGAGCGGAATTGAAGAAAGAAGTTAAGAATTTTTAACGCTTCTGATGTTGCGCGGTATTGAATTGGAGTTGAATAGGATAAAGGAAATGGATTCTCTTCGTTATTTGGATACTTTACAATGGAACGGTAAAGAGGATGCAATATTTTAAATTATTTCATTAAAACAGATCGATAACACGCAATAAGATTCTATGTTAAAATGTTAGGGCCAAAAAAATAAAATAAAATACGCGCATGATGCGAAACTCGTAGGTCACGACAGTTCAAGAACCTCCTTTAACATCATCGCATATTCGACTGACAAATCGAAAGCTCCTCAAATTCATCGTCTCGAGTCCTAGACATCATCTTTTCTCGAATGTAATCCACGTAAGCTCAATATCGGACCTCCAACTCATAAAGGGCTCCTGCTCACGTCGCGAAAAGCTCCTTATTGTGAGCGGTTGCCTCAAGTCGGAGGTCATTGCCGAGTCGACCTTCTCGACCGTATGCAGAATTCGCGACGCGATTTTTTCTGCATCTCGGGATTTATCTTGCTCCCTTTCAATTTCGTCGCGACTACGCCCACACCGAATAAGAGCGTTTTTGGTATAGGGGATTCGTCACAGTGCACTCGGAAGAGAGAGTGGATATTGAGAGTAACATGAACGTGCTTATCCCAATATTAGAAAGAGATTCTTCGATATTATTTCGCTCACTATCTTCTACTATATTTCAGTTTTTCGCTGGATAAAAAATAAAAGATTTTCTAAAAGTGTGACCTTCAGAAAATAACCCATCGATAGACAGTATGTTAATCAAAAACTTTCAGTCGCGATCATCACCCATAATCACTTGCTTCCTCTCTTGCGAAGAACTGGAAGGTTCCCCTACCACCTCCTTGCTACAGAGTTTAGCGATATCAACGTAGCCGACCGATAAATTCGTTGTAACTCGTCTTTATCGCCCATCGGATCCCACGGCACGTAAGACGTTATCGTCGTTACGCACCATGCCGTCCGTTCCCAAGCAGGACTTTCCGCTTTATCAATTTTATCGGCTGTGTACTAGCTGGGCTGTTTATTTTTATTTTTTCTCACTTTTGCGGAATTTCGGGGATAACGCGAAAGAGAGTGTTTCAGCGTTACGATTCCAGTTTTATCAATTATCGTGTAAAATATTCAGAATTGAGTACAATTGCTAATAATAAGTCGTGTCGCGCTATTAACGATTTCGGATAAATTTAGCAAATAAATTTTATCCCGCGATTATAACCTAAAATAAAATAAAGACATGAAAAACACGCATTGATAATTATGACAGTATTCCAATATCAGACGCAAAATTGTATAGAACAGCTTCAATGTGCTTCCCTCGAACTCATCCAGAGAATTCTTGGCAAATCAGAGTTTCGCGTTTTCTCATCAGCCGCACTCCTCTCCCCAGACTCTACATATACTTATCCTCTTTGGTTTTCCCCATACGAGCGTCGAGATAAATGAGGGTCAGTATCGCGAAAGGTCGCGTTTCTTCCTTTCACGACATCCTTATTTTTATCTGATAATCCGCCGCACTCGAATCTTTTCCTGAGCCTTACGCATTGCGGCGTAAAATGGAATTAAACTTTTATCGCGCTTCGGGCATTCCACAACTGTTCGTCTCATTCGTTTTAAAGCATTTCTTGTTTTTTCGCTGTTTTCGAAATTATTGATGTTGCAATGTTTTACAATGCGATCGTGATAAAAACAATGATTGAAAAAAATAAATATTATTCATTTAAATTCAATCCCCAAAGATGAAAAAAGGTTTTTCCCGCGGCTAAGTATTATAAAACTCATCTTTTCTCATATTTTTTTTCGAGCTATAGGCATACAGCCTTTTCCCTCTGTTTTATTACTCGTGCGAGAGCTCGAAATTTTAAGTTCGCGTGCCGGCAGTCGATCGACTCGCGAAATTGTTTATCGGACCACGTGATCGCGTTTTCCTCTTCTTCGAGCTCCCGCGCGCATGTTACCTGAGAAATAGACGTTATTATCGGATGAATTGTCCCGGCGATTGCAGTTTTTAGTTTAAGGTTTTTTTTCTCATTCGCTCCTTCGTGCAAGGTAATGGCAGAGCTATCGACATTATGCAGCTATATGGATAAGGACGGAGGTTCATTTTTTCAAGCTTTGTTTTTTGTACCCTTAAGCAATATATTTACAATAATACGATCTCTAAAAGATTTTATTAAACTAACTTTTGTTGCGATTTCAAAACTGATGGAATTCTATGAATTTTGTTTGCATTAGCAGTTAGCGAAACTCCGATTGGTCCATTGCCAAAAGCTCGTTTACTCAAAATCCAGCCCAGCAAGCGCGACAATCTTAAAAATCCACCAGCAGAAAATTCATATAACAAGCTCTGCCTCTACAAATTCCACCGAACTTGTGACCAAGCGGCATCACAATTTTGGGACTCAATACGTATAAAAGTAAGATGTTATGCAAATCAGATTTGAATGTGTCATGAATTATAATATTCGTAAAAGTTTCTATACCTAATCATTGTTTATCCATTTTCAAAAAAGCATCGCAGCAATAGCACAACCTCTAAAGCAGCCCAAAACGATGAGGATCAGTCTATAAACGCTCATTACCTTTGACAACTCTTAATCAAGCCTCTCCCTCCTTTACCCCAGCGAATTTACGACCCCAAAATAAAAATAACCTCGAAATAAAAAACCTTAAGTAAAAATAGAAGGAAAGAAAATCAGTCGGATCTCGTAATTATGCGAAAAGCCTCGCGCAAGTAATTAAAGGATGAAATTCAGTGAGTCGAACGAAAGAGCGCGAGCGATTTTTTTATTATAAGACCATCATTCATACACGGACTTTTAATTAAAAAAATCTTAAAAGCTCGTGGGAGAAAGAAGAATTTTGCAGTAAGGCATAACTGCGGCACTCTCGCAAACGCTTTCGCTCGTCGCATCCAAATATTTATTTCACATTTTAATAAAGGTCAGCGCGCGCGGCTTATCATAAGGAACAACAATATTGCGTCGAGTAGGTTTCGCCGCGAACAAAAAAGGAAGAGCAACGGCAAAACGAGAGATGAAGAGGAAAAAAAAAGTAAAGAGCGCTGCACGTAGTGAAGGAGAATGTAAAAAAGAAGAAGCGCCGTATAAATGTTTCGACCTGTTCTTCATCATACTCGCATTCGTCATCCCCACGGTGATTTATTGCGCGGGATTTTTAATATCGTTTGAAGGCGGCTTGGGACGTGCAGTGGAGGAGGAGGAAGAGGAGAGTCGAAAAAAGCGGCGGATAGAGAAAACACGGAAAAGTGACACGCAGACGTGCGTGTGACGTGTATACTTCGTTTGTTTCTCGCTTTCCAAGCTACGTTTTCATATTATATAATACCTATATACAATTCGAGTAACATATCTTGTCTGCAACTGAGTTCTTTTATAAAAAAAAGTCACGTCATCTCAAAAATCAAGAGCAGTTGGAAAAATTGCAACTAATATTCTATTGTAAATTCTAAAAATCATGTTAACATGCCCTCGAAAGCCTGCACTACTCCGTACAGAAAGAGAATTGGGCTTTGGCAACTCCGTCCTAAGCCAGTGTACCACACATAGAGGTACTACTGCCTCTATGGTACCACACGAAGCAGACGAGTTGCACGTCCTAGAAGGAGACTCGAGAGAAGCTTTTTCGATCTTTCTCTCCGAGACATATATCCCGGGGATAAGGCCGTGGGAAGGTATTAGACGAGGCAAAGGGAAAATCTCACTCTCTCGCGGCCTCATCTCTGACCGACCTCGCGCAGATGAGACGAGAAAATCCCCCCGGTGAAAGCGCAGCTTTCGAGCTAGCTCCTCGATGACGATGTCTCTTCGAGAGTCTAGTTTCGACGGACTCTTTCGCTCGGTATATTTTCCCGGGCTTTTTCGTGCGCTACAGTGGCTTTTTCAGCTTGTCACATTTTTATTTTTCACCTCCTGCTACTTTGGACGACAAATTTTGTCTTCCGCGACCCTGATGGAAGTGATTTAAGCTTCTCGGTTTTTTCTTTACTTAACTTTCTCACGCGTCCGCAGTCGATATTAAAGTTTCCTCTTGAAGCCAGAGTGAGTTCGGTCGTTACGTTGGTTTTCACTTTTAGACGCGCAGAAAGTAGTTCGGAACTTTTCGATGAGAAAATTTGCGACAAGCGAGATGTATGCAAAAGAGCAGGCATTTCAATGAAAAAATAAAAGACACAGAACTTGCAGCGTATTTTTAAACGTGTAAATGCTTTTTGCGAAACTAAGAGGCGGTCATGCTGCAAATTCGTTAAGCAACGTCACGACTCTTTGCGCAGTGTCAACATTTTTATACGAAGGGAAAATATTTACAGTCCCGAGTTACGATAATTATTGGAACCAAAATATGCAGAGTTAATCATCCGATTCAATGAAAACATATAGATTTTAGAGATTTTTTAGCGATTTCCGTTTTTTGCTGCCAACGCCTCAATAAAGTAGGTATAAACGCTTTGATAATCTTCAATAATCCAACGTCTAAAATATACAATAATTTTGTTATAACAACTTAATCCCCAGTATCACTCTAACAACCTCGTACGAGGACGGCAAAAATACCAAAGCTCCAAGATAAACACAGAGAAACAAAATAATTTCTGGGAACCGATGGGAGAATTAAGGTCCACGCAGCGAAAAAGTAACAAACGAGCAACAAGCAAAAAGACTCAGGAATCCACGAACATTTTCGCTTTCAAAAAGAACTAGATACGCTGATGTATGACTGCGCTAGCTAGCTTTCTCGTATATGTATACCATTAACGCATTACAGATTAACGCGGCGTATGCGGCCCTTTGCTGGCGACAAAACCAATTTGCCGACTCTGATGCCGCCCTCTAAAGAGCTATTGGCGTAGTTATGCATGGCGAACTTTGGAGTTATACGTTGATAAGTCCGAGAGCTAGATTTTAATTCGTTTGACGCATGCTATCTGTTTGCAAGCTCGCTGCAGTTACAGAGCTGTAAAAAATTGCAAGTTTGATTATATTACTTCTTGAAAATTCCATTCCCATTCCCATTATACTGTACAAACCTCTTTTACAATTCACGAATCTGAGCGCTGCATCGGCCGACGCCGAATCTCTCGCTATACGTGAAATTCGGCGTGAACGATCGGCAGAAAATCGCGCGCGGTAGCGGGAAAAAACCGCTCGGCTGAATTCAATGTACCATACTACATGTGCCGGACCCAGGTGCACCTCGAAGGGAGGGAGAGAGAGAAAGCGAGGGAAAAAGCGCGTCATCGACGAACTTTTTCACCGTCAACGTCGGCGTTCGTCGCTCGATCGCTCGCAATCGAGTTTTATATAACGCAGTTTATTCTGGCGGTCGCGCGTCGTTGTGTAAATTTCCGCGAGACACGCTCGCGACCGCGGGAAATTACCATGAACATCGACGAGCGCCGACGCAAACACGCGACTCGTTTCGACCTTTTTTCTATGTATCCCTTCTTTTTCACGGGGGATTCGTGTGTGATCGGCCTGTAATTCGCCTTTCGCGGTTATTGCGGAGTTTATACGCGGAGTAGTGGAGGTACCTCTAAACTCACACACACACACACACACATATATATATATATATATATATATATATTCGAAAAGCTTTGACTAAAGGACTTTTTCATTGAAATCCGCGTTTATTCAAAACACTGACAAATTAAATGTTTTAATTTTGGCGTGATTGAAGGATCATATAAAACTGTGAAAAACAATTGCAAAGGCAGAGGTTCGTTCGTTATAATCGATTTCTTTGACACGTCGCTTCATTTCGCTCGTTCTTTCTATGGCATCGTCTCCTATAGACTCTACACTGAGAGACTTTCGGTGCAGCTGATTCGCTGCAACAGCGGCGACGGAAGCGCCGTACGTTTGGCGCAGCCCGTGTCCCGAAAATGAACTAATCCTACTCATATTGCACGCGCTCTCTCTACTCCGACGGATCGGAGTAGTGGCTACTCCGATTGTCGGAGTGAATTCGGGGCTCTACATCTCACGCTTTAGCGCGCGTTAGTCGCTGAAGCGCGGCGCATGTTTATTATTTAATTGCTGTAAGAAACAAATGATAAATTTATAATTACTCTTTATAAGAATTTATATTATTTTATTCTTTAAAAAAATATTGCAATTTTGAAAATTCTTTTATTTCACACCCGATCAAAATGGCCACTTTTTGTGCCTGAAAATCGAGGGAAAAGTAGCATATTTTTGTTGTAAACCTATTTGCGGGGCAAAAGTAAAATCAGCGGGACAAAAGTAAAATCAGTGGGACAAAAGTAATTTATTTTTTCAATGAATGAAACAGACATATAAAGAAACACGTCAACTTCGATTTACAGAGACAAATAATACATATTCATGCAAACTCATTCATTATATATTAATGAAAAATATTTTTTTTATATTAGATGATTATAATTTATGTTAATATTACAAATAATTGACAACGGTAAATGTTTAACAACTAAATGAAAAGTTATTAAGTCAATATTTTTTACTGTAATGAAATATTTATTATGTACAAGAAACGGTTTCTATAATTACAATATGTACCGTGGAATAATGCAGTGATTCTGATTCTTTTTCAAGGCAACGACAGGTGGCATGCTTGGTATGTTATCGCAGTTGTATGCAGTAATATGCATTAAACAGCGCAACAACAATACAAAAACACAGTACAAAATCCAATTGTGAACGTGCTCGGAAAGCCAGCAGCGTCAGGCAAATTGGCGCGGAGTAGAGAGTAACGGTTGTTCCGATTCTTCAGACAGCTGTTGTACCGACGGGGTGGTGCTGCTGGAATACCGACTCGGCGCACGGGCTGCGCCGATCGGAGTAGCTGCTACTCCGATTGCAAGAGTAGCACCTACTACCGCGTTTTGAGGCACTACTACACTTTAAGGAGTAGCAGCTACACCGAAAGTCTCTCAGTGTAATCTTGTTACCAAACAAAGATCCAGCAGTTGAGACTTGATTTGTGCACTTTACGTTTTCCCTTATAGCGCACCGAAGAATTTGATTGACATAATACAATCCGAAAACCCCTACATCACATTTCTATGAGAGACACTAGTCAAAAAATTCAAAGTGTCTTCTTTAGCTTTTAAAAGTCACTGCCAAATCCTCTCATCCACGAGTTCCAAAAATAGTCTCTTTCGCGCGCGGAGAGCAGTGCAAAAGCGCCGAACCTATATTATACTTTAATGAGTGCCGGGACAAAAATAAAATGAGTGAAAGGCCGCAAGCTCGCCGAATATAAAGTGGAAAGAGAGAGAGAGAGGGAGAGAGAGAGAGAGAGAGAGAGAGAGAGAGAGAGAGAGAGAGAGAGAGAGAGAGCGAAAGAAGAGTAGGTACCCGCAGTGTGTGCATCAGTAGTTTCGGTAATACTTGACCTACTCTCGAGGAGCGAGTGTCGACGCTTCTCAAGATGGCGCTGACTGGAACAGGCCGGAAGCTCACAATGGTTACATCGACGCGCCAGCTGGAGAACTTTTTTCTTTTTGTTTCAAGAGTATGTAGTGGCGTTGGAATAACTGTACCCGAGTTCTCGCTCCAGATTTTTTTTTGTGCATCCAGGGGAGGGTGTGAAGATCGAAACGCGGCATTGTATATGCCGAGGTGAGACTGTAGGGGATAAGTAGACGTCTGGAACGTATACTTGAGATAGCAAGTTGAAGATGCTGTACTTCATGAAAAAGTGTGTTCATAAATCTCGTAACTTTTTTAATAGATCACGTATGAACAGCTGGGAGTGTTCAATAGAGGAAGCTTGCTTCGATCGATTTAATATGAAAAAAGAGAGTTGCTTTATTAAATTCAACGTTTATGATTCGACAATTTTCAACCTTCGGTAATACGTATATGAGTTTATGAAGATTTAAAAAAAATGAGAACTGCACCTTGCTTGTACAAATAAGATTTCATATATTACACATACTCATTAGTTAATGTTTTACAGTCCAATAAAAAACACTAAAACAAGCATCCCGTCGAAACTCCTTTGTGCATGAAATTTAAACCAAAAAAGTGTACGTGTATGTGGGGAGAGGGGAGGGGGGCAAGAACACGTAGAGCGCCTTTCCTCCCTCTTTTAACATTTTGATGCTCGGCGGCGGCGCCGGCGCACCGTCCGACTTGAATGACGTCTATCGCCTCGGGTCTGCCATAGAGTGTACACGCAGAGGCGCGACTGCTGTAGCGACGGCTATTCATCCCTCCTTCACCGCTTTTTTCGGCGATTCAGCATCTCCCGTCTAATCTTAACAACCCCCGAGACCTCTTTGCAGCAGCGCCGAGTCTTTCACCCCTTTTCCGCATACGCTCTGAAGGGAAAGGAACGGAACGCGAAAGTGGACGTTTAAATGGCAGCCGGTTGCCACCGAAGGACGCAATACGACTCTCCTTATCGCAGTGTTCCTTTTTTGCGCGAGAGTACGAAATTTTAGGGGGGCGTGCTGCGAATATTTTCTGCATTACCGACGCGGCGAAATTTGAAACGCTACGTTCATTGTATATGCGTGAGATTAAACGGTGGGAATCGCTCGGAATATTGAAGTGGATAAAAGAGGAGAATCGATTTTATTTGAAAAATGCATTGCGATCACAGCGGGGGCAGGTATGACTGAAATTCTAAAATAACGAAAACCGCGCGTAATTGGATAGGATCCACGCGATATACGTGGAGAAGAATTGATTCATTAGACGAGATTATTAAATAGCAGAGACACTTTCAATTGTGTCGTCACGGCGGTGATCGAATATAGGCGCAAAGACGTCACGTAGCTTCAAGTGCAGGTCTCTGAGCCCGTCATCAACCATTCAAGGGGGGAAACTCGAAAGACAATGTAACCTCTTGTTCCTTTATTCGCTCGCCTATAGAAAAATGAAACCTCTGAAGCCCGCTGAAACACCATCGCATTCAACCACCCTCTGCCGCTTTGATTTATCTGACCGTGAATTTTTTTTTTAATTCCCTACATCCACTCGATGACGCGGAATCTCAAAAGAATATGCCGTCCTTCTAAATCATCGATTTACTTTTAATTTAATTTTTTAAAGCACTCGTGAAACGCTTCTTGAATATTTTTCACCGGAAGAGCCGTCGTTATAATTAATTCGTCGAAATCCAGCGCGTAAGAGACGGGTTTTCAAACCGCAAATTTAACGACTCGTCAGGGCAGCGCAAAGAAAGTCTCTCCTCAATCGTCACAGTTTTAATTGCGGCTTCAGAAGAAGGCAAGGCTTTTCTCTCTTTCTTTTGAGACGCCGAAAAAAATCGCGAGAAGGAAGAAAATCCGAGGAAGTGTTGAGGAGGAATACGAGCAAAAAAAAATCAACGAACCGCTGCAGAAAAAAACAATGACCGAACGCAAAAAAATACGAATAATCACCGTTTAATCGGTGAGTCCCGCCGTCGATTTGAGCCGAAACAATTAAAGGCTGAAATAATGAAGGCGCCAGTCCGCGCGGAACTTGTAATAATAAAGTACAAAGGCGTTGGAAAAGGAAATACGGAAAGCCATCCGAGGTAGAAGTATGAAGATACCACTGCGAGAAAGGGTTTAGCGATTAAAATTTAACTTTTGAATGTCTTTTTCTATATCCTACACTTCGGAGCTCGACTGTTTTTGGACCACGTGTGCTATTCCTGTCAAAATGTGCTACCCCAACATATGTAGGTAAACATGGTTCATAAATCTGAAACGTGTTTCAAAATGATTTTAAAAGAACGTTGAAACATCCCTTTGGTAAAGTTAAAAAATCCTACACGGTTTTATTAACTGCAGGTTCGTCAAAATAAAAAAAGTCAAAAAATTCTCTCTACCCCATTCAGCCTTCCGAAAAGCCAGCCTGCATTGAAAAAAGTCGTGTCGTCAACTCTCCGCAAACTCTCTGGACTAACGAAAAAAAGAGGAAAATATGTCCGTCACAGCAGCGGCGTATACTGCGACAAAACGCTGCAGGTCGAACGCATCTATACATAGGCACACCAGCTGCGAGGCCTTGTCCTTTGATTCGTGCGAGCGCGCTATGTATAACGATCGATCCGCAACGCTACGTTTGACGCGCACCTATATCTGCAATTTGTTTCTGGAATTGGAATTTCGCGTTGGAATGGCGAGAAGAGCCGTTGGGTTTTTAATCAAGGAGGACTGCGCGCGGTTGATTGAACTTCGATGAGGAAAGATTAATGCAAATTAGATAGCGTAGTCAGCTGACAGCGTACGAGTTCGGGAAGTTAATTATCGAAGAGGATTCGAGAGTAGCTGACCGCATCAGAGAGTCATTTGGATTAACGTATGCTGAGTATATTAAGGATTTTTCAGAAACTCGCTTCCCGCGAAGAAGGCGTAAAAATCCTTAAAAACGCGCGCTCACCGAGTCGTGTACGCGCTCATGCGGCTCGAACAAGAAAGCGGCGCAGTACATCCCCTGTCGAACTATACATAAGCGCGCTCGCTTCCCGTCGAGTGCATCGACGGAACGAGCCCCCGAAAACCCAGTCGTCGCACCCCCTTCGCGCGCGGGCCTTTGTTTTTTCCTTCCTCCCTTCGTACCTTCTTTTTCTTCGTCGTCGTCGAGGCTTTTTTTCGTGACGCGTCGCGAGTCTTCTTTCTCTCTTTTTCTCTCGCGTATATCGACGCCTCGCGCAGCTCACCTTCCCTTGTGCATTTTTTTTCGACGCGACAACGCCAAATTTTTTTTCAGGCGTCGCACATTATAGCTCTCGGGTTTCTCATTTCGCGGAGGAGCTGTCGGTGCGTATGGAGATGACTGCTGCTGCTGTTTTGATGTCGAGGTTGCTTTGGGGAATACATCGCCGGTAAGACTTTTGTGCAGTATCGATTTACTTTTTTTACTAATTAATTGAGTTAATCATATTCGCGAGCACTTCGAAAGTGTGTACAAAAGTTAATTATCGAACCCAATAAGGTTTCACGTTTACCCATCCCCCTCGTTGGTGACATTCCAACACATCTACAGCCGCAGCATCACACATACACGCTTTACCATCTCCGTACGCAGCGAAAAAAAATCGTTTGATGTTTCTCGGGCGCGCGAGGCGGATGAGCTGCGAGAATCTGACATCGCCGCGCCTTCGAAAATAAAGCAGCGTCAGAAAAAAGAAACTGCTGATGCTGCTGCAGAATAGGGTGTCAGAGAGTTTCCGGCTCTTGCTTTTCAGTGTCTGAGGGTCGTCGGCAGGCCGCGAACTCTTCAGCCCTACAGAGTCCTTGAGAGGGCAAAACAGGCGGAGTACCATGGGTCGTGCACAGGCAGATGGGAGGAGACGAAGAATACGGCAGGTGTGTGCGCTACAGGCGTGCTCGGGTAACTTTTGCGTTAAATTAAAATCAAGATAAGCGGCATAGGTGAGTTTGTGCTTTCTTGTTGAATCTGCCTTTTGTTATTGGAGAAAATAGATTCACTTGTAAAATAAAAAATATGCTACTTAGTTGTTGAATTTTCTAAAGGTTATAAGAGTTACTAGAACATTGTGATAAAAAATTTATTTGAACACGAAAATACATTCCACGAACTACAACGAAAACGTCTCTAAAAAACGTTACGTCATGTCATAGGCTGCAACAAGATGCTTGAAGTTTTCAAAAATTCGAAGAGATACTTCTATTCAGCGATTCTCACCTACATCTCCCAGTATTCCAAATAAACAGCATGAATGCATAAAAGGGGAAAATGCGTGATGCGCAGCCAATGCTGTACTCGACAGTCATCACAAAGAGGGAGCAACCACTGAGCGAGTGGAGTGAAGTTGTCGCGACGCATCAAGTGCTATGCGTTCTCGTCTCGATCTACTATACACGCGTTCAAATTGAAAAGCTCGTTGTCTTTGTTTTCGCTGTAAAACTGGATCCAGCTATAAAAGTTTTATTTTGTGCGATCAAGTGCGAGATTCAGAATGAACATAGAGAAACATGAGCTAAAAATCAAGCTTTTCACGTCACGTCATGCATATAATGGAATTTTCGTGTGAAAGCGATGGCGTTTGGCATGTACCTGTTTTGCACGAGCTCGCTATAGATTTTCTCTATAAATTCGTAATGCGATATTGGAAGTAAATTTTCGATGATATAGTTCGACGCGTCTGTTACAATGCCGCTACCCTAAGCGGGTCTTGAGCCTTGTCGTCCAGATCGGACAGGTGGGTGCCTATCACCACTACACAGCGCGTCCTCAGGTTGCGGATAGAGGAATAGCCCCTGAGAAAGAGGTTAGCTGTGAATAAATTGAATAAGCAGTCGCGGACAGCCGATAGGAACAGGCGTGGGTGTGATGGGCCCACACTGTCGAACGCATTCATCTAGAAACACTACGCAAGCACCACAACAAAAAACACTTCACATTAGTGTCCACAAAAAAAGACAAAAATCCTGCTGCCGAGGAGGATGCGGGAGCGATGACAACTGTCCCGAAAGGCGATGTATAGAATGATTCGTCACCTGGTCTTACGCGGTAACGATGCCAGCGAAGGGGCGCTGCCTTGCAGGGGGTGTTAGGATGCGAGAATGAAACCGTAGTGTGTCTGACGACGAGACGAAAAAGGCTATTAGATAGCTTACACAATAGAAGCGATAGGACCGTAGAAGAGTATTCTAACGTAAGGAAACAGGTGGGCGCGATCTACAGAAATAAGAAGCGGGAGTATCAAAAGAATCTTATTAGGAGAATAGAAACAAACAGTAAGGAAAATAACCCCCGCGAAATGTATAGAGGGATTAACGCCATCAGAAAGGGTTTTAGGAGTAGAGCGCAATTGATGAAGGACGAAAACGGGGACCTCGTAACAAATGACAACGAATTACTGTTGCTGTGAAAAAACTATTTCGATGAATTATTAAACGTGCACGAAAATAGCGAAGAATTAGGGGACGAAATTCACACTGCTAGACTCACTCCATTTGCGGAAGATATAGTAGGAGATTATCAGTGCGGATTTCGGCGCAACAGATCGACGAGCGATCAAATGTTTACCATAAGACAGTTGTTAGAGAAAAAGTGGGAATTTTGCGAAACCATACACCAACTATTTATAAATTTTAAAAAAGCGTACGACTCTATTAAGCGAAGCAAAATGTATCAAATTCTAGTACTTCTCGGTGTACCGAAAAAACTCGTGAGATTAATTCAAATATGTCTGAACGGAAGCACGGGAAAGGTCCGAGTAGGCGGTAATGTATCAGAACCCTTCATGATACGCGATGGTTTAAAACAAGGGGATGGGCTCTCTACGGTGCTGTTCAACTTAACGTTAGAGTATGCCGTTAGAAAAATGCAGGTTAGCCAGATGGGCGCAACGCTTAATGGAACAACGCAGATACTAGGCTACGCAGATGATTTGGATATACTGGGGGATTGTAGGGAAACGGTAGCAAGAAACGCGGAAATCCTCATAAAAGCGGCAGAGTATACAGGGTTAGAAGTGAGTGAATCAAAAACAAAGTACATGATTGTGGATAAACTAGGCATCTGCAGAGGGGAGGGAGATCTCAGAGTTGGGAATTTCACTTTCGAAAAGGTTAGCGAATTCAGGTATCTGGGTACGACCATAAATGATAAAAACGAGATTAATGTCGAAATAAACAAGAGACTCCATTCGGGTAATGCTTACTTCTACGCCGTGAGTAATTTACTTAAGTCGAGGCTGTTGTATAAAAACGTTAAAATAAGAATATACAGGACGATAATACTGCCGGTGGTTCTGTACGGGTGCGAAACGTGGGCTCTCACTAAGCAGGCGGACAACCGTTTTAGGGTATTTGAAAATAAAGTCTTGCGAAAAATATACGGGCCGAAGAAAGATGAGGAAACTGAGGAATGGAGGAGACTACACAATGATGAGTTACACAATATGTACGCATCACCAAATATTAACAGAATAATAAAATCACGCAGATTGGGGTGGGCAGGGCACGTAGCGAGAATGGAAGACGACTGTACGGCAGCGCGTGTCATGAAGGGCAGGCCGATGGTAGCGCGACCTCTAGGTAGACCTAGACGCAGATGGGAGGACAACGTAAAAGCGGATCTAGTAGAAATAGGACGAGTGGGGTGGTGGATGGATGGGGTTGACACAAGACAGGGCAGCGTGGAAGGCTTGCGTAGATGAGGCGATGCACTTTCGAGTTCTAAATGCCATTTAAAAAGAAAAAAAAATAGTTCGGCAATGTTTCTCTGAAATATGTGCCGCGACCGAATTGAAATTGGCTTTGCAAACGCCCGCGGGTGTCGGTCTTTGAGGTAAAACACACAGATTAATTTATTGGACCGATCACGAAAAACACATTGCTTCAATGAAACGTGTGAAAATTCAATTTTGTCTAACATGCGCATACCCATTAAATAATCAAGTGGACGAATATAGTTTGACTTCGATTCACGCTATCACGTTACGTTATTTTGAACAGGACAAAAAATACGATTTTTTTTACACAATATATGCTCCGACGAAAAAAGACCATCCACAATCGTTTTTACGTCTCTATAATACACTATAAAATCGCGCCACTTTCAATCGACATACAGTGGAATCTGCTTCGATCGGAAATTCGAATAAAGCCGATATTCCCGGCACAAATCCGTCGAATAAAAAAAAAAGAGGAAGAAGGAAACCGTGACCGAGGAGAAAGAGAGTCGACTTTTTTCGCCCACTGATGGATCAATTCTGGCCCGATAAAAAGGCGCGCGCATTTTCCCATATATCGGCGGTATTTCTTTCTTCCGACCTGCTCTTCGCGCAACGTAAGGAACGTGCCTCGCCGGAATAAATCAAAGCCTCTTTCTTTCTCGCTATCTTCCTCGCGTTTCATACAGGTTGGGCCTTGGATATGTCAATATCGCCATTTTCTATGTATACGCAGAAATTTCGCGCGATATATTTTATACTCACTCGACGTGCGGGCGATACGCGCGGCTGCAACTTGGAATTGCTCGAAGTTGGCGTATACGAAAGATTTACACGATTCGACGTGACCTTTGAGCGCGGTTGGGGGAGAATGGCAGTCGGGATCGAATATGTTAACCAGCGAAACATAAAGGTCGAACAAAACCATATGAATTCTTGTATTGTCTGCAGCTCTTGGTCGAAGCACGTTAAAAATGTATTTTTACTGCATAAATTAGTTATAAAAGCACCTTCATTACGACACAGTTGACTTTACAAGCCTTGTCAAAGGCTCGAAACTATTTCCGATTCGAGCAACGAAAAAATAAACCCGCTATACTAACGAATGCGCGTCTCGCCAATTAAACGCCAGGCTCTCCTTTCCGCAAGCTCGCAAAAGTTACAGCTCGAGCCACTGAAAAATTAGAAAATTTACATCGCGCGGAACTATTTTCAAATGGATCTCGAGCGCGCGCTGCAAAATGGGTCGTTAGCGCGCTCGTTTGCCTCTCTCGCAACGATGCATTACGCTTTACTTGGCTTTCTCGAGCTTTTTCTTTTTTTTTCTAGGACGAGCGAGCTTTTTTTGCCAGGGCTCTCAGAGTAAACGCGCTGCATTTGTGGGTTGATGCTGGTGCTAGACTCCTCGCGAAATGTTTAGCTTCTAATTGGATTTCTTTTTCTGAGTGCGCTTGTTGGATGTGTTTAAACGTGGTGTATGGGACAAGACTACATTAAGGTTCAAAAATAAACTGTGAAATCATTATTGATCAGATATTATGACTTTATTGAAATCTCCTAACGATCAGGTCCTGGTGTGACCTTCTCTCACAAGTTGTCGCCGAGAACTGACGCTCTACTCATTAAACGCCGCCGAAAACTCGGGTCCGCTAAAACAAAAGCGCTTTTCCGAGGACAGCCGAAGGGACTCGAAGCAGTGCGCGCGCTCCTCTATATTTATAGCTATACACACGCAGTCATGTGCCCACGCGAACGCCTCCCACCACTCGACTCTCTGGTCTGGCAGTTACAGATCGGCCCTTTAGCCTCTCCGCACTGAAAGTGACCCTCAAAATCCGCGGAGTAAAACTCCTAGAGGGGGTCGTGGCAGGCTAGGAATGATTATAAAATCACTCCTAACCATATTGGCCTGAAGCCACGAATCGCCTTGTCGATTCGCGCATATGAGAGCCAAATGACGGAGAAACATTCGCTAAAACTATTAATAGGTAGAATATATTATTGATAAAGAACAAATACGTCGCATCCGCTCCTACCCCTAGCAGCCCTCGGTTACGTCCGGAACACGTGGAATTTTCATCAATGTTTGGATTTGAAAGAATTCGAAGCGAAACAGTTCTACGACAACTATAATTAGTGACTGATTTAAAAAATTTAGATCAAGAATTTGAATAATTTCAGGATAAACAAAATCCACAGTGTGTCAACACAAACAATAGGAGAAAATAAGTACTGTACATCGAGGAAACCGACGCCGAGTGCTATTATTCGGGCTAATCCAAGCGAAATCGTCCGTGCAAAGCGATATAAATGACCCTCGGAAAATTCACTTATCCATGCATAGAACGTATAGCGAAACGGCTGGACTTGCGCGCATTCCGCGAATCCGTAAACTCTTGCGCGCATGAATCTGCACAGCAGAGGGACGCCAAGTGTTTTCGAAAGTTTGTCAAGCGTGTAGATTTTCGCGAGAGATAGAAAGTCAGCGAAGCGGCCCGTAATCAGCCTAATGCAGGTAAATACCTACACGAATCTCTACGAGTGTTTGCTTTCTACTATATAGGCAGCGTTTCAACGGACTGGAAAACGACAGACGCGTTGCTGTGTGCAGCGCAGAGCTGTTGCTGATGTGCGAGGACGGCTTTCGGCTGTTGATGCTGTTTCCCTGCGGATTGTTCTGTTTTTAGCCCGTTCGTAACTCGGCACTGCAGCTATTTCTACACATAGTTCTCATGCGATTCTATGAAATGGGGATTGCAGATATAACGAGCTATTCGCATAGTTGTATGCTAAGATGAATTATCGATTTCGATTAAATTTAAAAATCCATAAAGTATAGACTATAACTGTTTGTAAAGTGTGTAACAAAGGCTCATCTAATACATTAAACTCATCCGCGTAATCGATCATATCCCGTAGTACTCCCATAACAAAATCAAATTTCCCGGAACGATCGAGTCATCCCCGAGTAAATAGCTCATCACCCAGCCTCCGCCAACTCAAAACTTTGCCGTATCTCGCGTCTCTGCAAAATGCACAGACCTCCATACATGCATGCGCTGGTCATAAAGGTTGCAGTGTGCAGTTCTCTTACCTTTGAGATGCTCCGGCGTGTCGGCCGCTCCGGCTCGCATAATGTCGCTCAGGTAATGCTCCAGTGTTCGCATGCTATCCAGCGGTGAATTTCCATTTGCCGTCATCCGCTCCTGTAAATAAAATACGAGGGGCACTTAACCTTTTCAGTTTGTTAACAAGCCGAAACATCGCGCTGCACGCTCTCGTCTGTTCACGCGTTATTATTGTATAATAAGGTTTATGATTATAGAGAGCGGCTGCATTGTCTTCATTATTATAATAAGCTATATGCTTGCGCGACGTTAATTTATGCTGCAGCTGAATCGCGTGTTGTGCGCGATGTGTGATAGGAAATAAATTAATGCATAAATTATGCTAATGCCTCGGTATTGAATAAAGATTTTGTGATCGTGGATATTACGAAGTTTGGTTGTGCTTCGGCTATGCATTTTTTGCTATTTGCAGGACGGGTATTCATCTCAGAGCGTTATTCACACTCTAGTATTCACTTTTGGAGGTAAACAAATATATCCAAATGTTCGAATTCAGTCGCGCGGAGACTTCGGCCAGCGAAAGGGCCCTTCGTAAAAAAGAACTCTCAAAACTATAAACTCCGAAACTCGAGGACGCGCATCTTAGTCGCGAGAAGTGCCATTCCGTGAGGGTCAACAAAGCGGAATCCCTGTCATCGACCCCGTCGTCCTGTCTGCCTCCCTATATACACAGAAAACGTAAGACCTCTTCTCACGCAGAAAAGAACTGCCCATCCAGAGACGCTCGGAAAGCGCAGGAAGGAGGGGGGGGGGGTACACGCGCAGAGATGCTTTCAGCTCGCAGACCGGACTCTATTGTCCTTAATCGAAATGAGCCCTCTTTTCGAGAAGACGACAAGGCTTTTTCCCTCGCAGGACGGCGTCTCCGGCGCCGCTGCAGCAGAAAAGTGAAAAGCTGCGCTCGGCAATAGAGGAACGAAATTATTCACGAAGGATGAAATGCCGGGTAGCCCATCCGCGGAGGAGGAGAGGAAGGTGATTAACCCTTAAGGGGAACGGGCTGAGATTATTTTTCTTCCGTAGGTTTTTTCCTCCCTTTCTTTTTGTTTCTGGCCACTATAGCTGCGTTTTTTTAATTGGAGATGGGATTAAGACGGCGGCGGAGCAGGCAATTCATTTCGTGGGAGACGGCTACTACAATTATGGTCGTAGGTTTATTTTTCAAGCGGGCATTTTAATGAAACGTATAGGCCCGACAGAGATAAAACTGACTATTTTATACCATGAGAGCGTGTTAAAATCAAAGATTAACGAATACTCGATAACCGCTGATCCTCCCATCCCGTTGAAATCCCGCAAGACGAGATTGGGATCCTGGCAAAGTCCAAGAAGCTTCCGAGAAAGTCAGTGTCTCTCTCTCTCTCTCTCTCTCTCACTCTCTCTCTCTCTCTCTCTCTCTCTCTCTCTCTCACGGTTCTGTCTGAGGTGTCCCTTTGACGAAACGACGTAGACAAAAAGGCAAGAAAACTGCAAAAGGCTGGGGAAAAGAGACAACGACGAGTCAGGAAGCCCCGGAGAAAAGGAATGCCATAATAGACCACTTGCGCTGTTAATGCGAGGTGCAGAGAGAGAAAGCGAGACGTTCAAAAGTCGTCGCGGTCTTCAGCGTACGACGAAAAAGTTAGACGCCGTCAAAGAGGAAGACGACTGGATCATCTTCATCTTCTTATTCTTCATCGTCGTCAAGTTCTTTGGTGAGAAGGCGGAGATAAAAATCGAGATCCGATCGGTAAGACGTCTCGGCGTCTCTTCATGAATATGCCGAGGTTTGGATTCTCAAGTTTGCGGCTGGTTAAGGCTTGACTCTCTGATTAAGCACTCTCCAAAAAGAAATCGTCATAGTATTACGAAAAAGGTTCTGAATCTGTTCATCTTATCATAGTGATCCACACGGAAAACCTGCGAATTTTAGAACCCAAGCCGGAAGCAGGCGAGAGGCACGGAATAAATCAAGCTTTGATTGACACCCAACGAAACCGCAGACCCGAGCTAAATATATATCTCACCCGCGCGCGCGTGCACTGACCTGCAAGGCGAAAGAAAAGGAAATCCACAAATATCCTTCCACATCCGTGGCATTGACCAATTGAGAAAAACGGCCGTTCTAACGGAAAATAACGGCAGGTCGTCGCGGCCGTTTTGTTGGTGAAAAAATCGTCGAACGGTCGACGCGAACAAATGTCCCCGCACTTATTTCAGCCATTTTTTCTGCTTTTCTTCGACTGCGTGCGTTTGCGTCGTCTCGATCCGCTGCGTGTTCCTGCTTACTCGCTCTCGACCTTTATTCCTCTCGAAAGCGCGCATGAAAAGGACCGTCAATGCTCGCTGTGATTGATCGACATTTTACATTGGGGCGTTTTTTCCTTTTATCAAAAATAGGGAGAATTAATGGATTTTTATTGCTGCCGTGATCCGTTGTTGCGTTTTTTATGGTAAATAAACGAAGATACCGTCGATTCTCGAAGTGAGAAGGCAAATGAATTTTTTTACTCGGCGCTTTGTTTCAATAAAAGGCTCCTGACGATAACAGAGTCTGTCCCCCAAATTAGAATCTCGAAGCAAAACCCATAAGTCCTCATTAACACTGAACGTTATACCGAAAGAAGACGCGGCAGAAAGCCATTGTGCCTGAACTTCACGACACCTCGGTCTCCCCCTTTGAAAAAAAAGAAAGAAGCCAAAAGACCTCCAACTAACTGGACGAAACATCCCGAGGAACGAGTGAAGAAAAGTACGTGGAGCCAAATGTAGATTAACTAGGGAATACGAACGAAATACCGACAGAGACAACGACGACGACTGTCGGGATTAAGAAGCGACAAGTAGAAACGGCTGCGCTGCGCTCAGACGCCAGTCGCCAGTGGTGAAGGTGCGCGTACAGTCAGACGTTGGATGAAGACGAGTTGTGTGGCGCCACAGCGATTAATAATGCGGCAGCCTGGGATTATACGTATATACGTTTTATCCGCGAGATGAGGATTTCAAACGGAGAGAATGATACTGGTGAAGGAATGTGGGTTTGCTGTGGTATTTGTGGCAGTAGAATGGATTTGATGTTCTCGATTCCTAAAACAAGTTATAATATGTCTTTTTCGAAACTATGTGAGTCACTGTTCCAATCGATATCGACCCATCAACCAGGGCCCAGAAACGATAGCACAATAGGATCTTCTCGCGTCATTCTCTCTCTTGAAAAAAAGATGGCCGGATATTGTGAAGCCTTTTGAAACTCGATTTGATTAGTTATGGCTAGACATCCGGTTAAATGGCGCCAAAATTTAAAATGTTTTAATGTTTAGTATGGTTTAAGTTTAATATTTTGATTTGAGTATATTATTCAGTTAATTTTTGTACGACTGTGATTAATAATATGATATTGTTTAGTTTATATGAATTATTATAGTTTATTTTGTATTATATTAATATTTTATAACCTCAAAAACTAGAATTTTTCGTAATCTGCTTTGTTTTCTATTTGAGAAAGAACATCAATTAAATACAGATGAGTATTTAATTTTGAAGTATTCGTTAGAGTTCTGGATACTTACTAAATATTATAATAAAAAGACCTCGTGCAGTAAAAAGAAGCGCGCTGGATTTTGCTAACAAAGATAAAAATGCAGAATCGCCGTCAATTCCATAAAATCGAAAAAAAACTGACCACTGAGCAGAAAGAGAGAAGGGGGGAAAAATTCGCTAAAAGGGAATGTAACTAACGCGAAGGGGAGCCCGCAATACGGCACTCTACGACCCTGCGCACACAGTTTCTACTCGGAATAATCGTCGGGAGGCCCGAGGTGCACTCACCCACACACGCACATCACGTCCGCGCGCAGAGCCCCACCCCTCCTCTCATAACCGAACTGCATAGCTCACACGCACACGGAGCACGGCATCACGCGCGGGCTAAAATCAATATTGAGAGAGCAGAAAGGGCGTCGACAGCGACGCTCTCCTCCCCACCACGTCAGCCAAGCTCCACCCCTTTCGATCCCCCACTGTTACTTCCTCACCCCTTCGCTTGCCGTACGCTGCCTGTAGTAGCGTACGCTCTTTCTCGTATTATTTTTGTGAATAAATCCAAGTCGAGCCGAAAATAAATCTCAGGGAAACGCGAATTTACACTGCGACACTAACGAAATAGCCGGAGAAGGTGCGTGCGTTTTACATGTTTTTCCGCTCTTTCTTCGGGCTCGCTTTCGGGAAGGAGGTTCTTTACAGGTTAATGGACTGTGTGTATGCGTATACGGAGGAGGGTTGAAGGAAATTTACTCTTCTTCCTCGCTGCTTTTCGGCTTTCTCTCCTCTTACCCGGGTTTGCTTGGGAGAGTAAGTAGCAGCCCTTTGCTGGCCGATACATCACCCGGAGTACGGACTCTGATAACCGCTAAGTGCACGCGCACGCTGTTAAGTATATAGGAACTCCGTTAAAAGGATAAGGCGGTACGAGATGGAAGTTTCGTAAAAATTGTTACGCTCGATAAACGTAGCAAAATCCGACAGGAGCTCTCACGGAAAAGAGTGTCTAATTGGAAATACCAGGGAGATACGTTCCCTACGATTTTTCCCACTAACTAGACAGTAAAATTCAAACTCGAAACAATGAATGCAGGAGCCAGGTCGCGGAATCCTGAGCGGCAGCCCCGCGGCGATTTTAATTGACGTTCCTTGCCTCGCTTCTGGATTCGTAACATTTTCTTCTCCCGAAGAGGAAGAGAGCGAGAGAAAAAAAGCGAGAAACAAAGTGCGAAAAGCACAAGGTGCGGAGGAGTGGGGGAACGGAACTCGCCGTTCTCGATTGGTCATTTCCCCTCACGCGCGCGCTCCCATTGGTGCTCGCCCCTCCACTGCCGACTGCGCCAGTTTTCCTGGGAGACCCCCACCTCGGAGCTCCTTTCATGAATGTGCACCGCTGCTGCACCTCGAAATTGGGCGACCCGGAGGACCTACTCGTGCGCCACGGGAAAACAAGAGGAGCTGCAGGGCTGTAGATCGAAAACGATGGTGCCCTGTGGAAATTGATTCGAGGGGAACGGCGAATATGAGACTCGCGTGCTCTTTAATGGGCGCGAGATAACGCTGCTGGAAAATAGGCGTTTATATGCGTTTACTTCTAGTTCAATTTTTCAAAAGTGCATTGGCACAATAATTCACTTTGATCCTGTTCGAATTCGAAGTTAAGATTATTATTTTAGATCATAACTTTTTATCTGCCAAACGTCAAAACTTATCGATGCAATTTCAGCGAAACTAAACTTTTTTTCGAAAACCCTTCTGCATTTTCTTTCGAGAATCAGATACGTCAACTGTCGAAAATCTTTCAAAGCCACTCGATTTCAGAGACGATCCATCCTTCGAGTTGTGTCGACCAGATGAGGAACAACAATCAATAAAGAAGGAGAAGAAGAAATGAAGAAAAGAGGAGGACACACACACGCGGCACATAGAAGTGCATCGGAACATCAAGAATTGCGGGTCCGAAGCGTTTGACCCACTTTCGAGTTATACGTTGCGCCCCGCGCGCTCGTAAAAAGCAATAGCTCCAGCAGCACAGCTACTGCTCTTCATCCCTGTTTCCCTCCCTTCTCCGCCACTTCCATCCCCTTTCGCTCGCATATACTGATTCTCGCGCTGCCTCTCTCTCTCTCTCTCTCTCTCTCTCTCTCTCTCTCTCTCTCTCTCTCTCGGTTAAGCGAAATTATAGGTTCTTCATTCATGCGCTTTTGTTTACGCTCTCCGTAATGAAATGAGGGGCTATCGTGTGTAGCGATATACTCGTGTCTGTGCACACGTGTGCTCGACGAAATGAATCTTTGCTCATTAACGATTCGTTGCTTGAATTTACAGCACTTTTTTGGCTCGCTGATGTTTGCGCAGTTCTTTAATCCGGTTAGTGCTTGCTTAGAGCTTGATTAATTTAATCTCGTGATCGGCTGATCGACTAATTCAGCTAATTGTGAAAACACGTATGAAAGTGCAATTTTTGTTGTTGAAAAATCATTTTACATTTGCATATTACATCGTGCATCGAGAAATTTCAAATTCATAAAGATTATTCTCCGGTCAATTATCGGCGCCATCTCATCGCTCAAAGTCTCGCCATCCGCGCGCGTTGACCTGACGCGATTGCCACGCGCGAATCAAATTACCGCGTGTATATACCTACGCGCGCGCAGCACGGAAACTGCAGCCGGATGTAATTGTCGCGCGAGGCACTGGCAACGCGGCAGCCTCCATTTACCGCGGACAAGAGAGGGAATCATTAGCGAGAACCTTCTCATCCCACGCGACTATTTCACATTTTCAAATAACGCGCAGGAAGCCGAGCTCGAAGTTTTGACAGGTGACGATTGGTTTTCGGTACTTTGGGGCGCGTTTTGAGACTGAAGTGTGAAAAGCTCGAGTTATAGTTTTTTTCTTACTCGTTTTATATATAGGTATGCCGAAGGATCGAGCCATATTTCATTTGAACTACGAGGTGTCATATTTTTATTTTCTAGAGAAAAGGACATGATTAATTGTGCTTTCGTAGTGGCGAAAATAGTGTACAGCGGTAACATACCGTATATAATTCTAAATGTCATAAATTTCTGTCGCGCGCGATGCAGCGACGGTTATTAAATCTTCGAGCCGCATATACTCTTTCAACCACCTTGTTTATCCATGTTTTCCGAGTCAAGGGTTGACAAAGACATAATTTTACTTTTACACTTTCGGTTCGGTAAACTGAATTTTCATCCCAAAGTGCAAGCACACATGCGCCCGCACATCCCCGTCAAATGGTCCGAGACGACGGGAGCGTCGCGCAAAAGCTGAGTCTGAATGCATGCCTAACTGCCTACGATTCTCTCGCAAAGTAATTACCCGGCCTGCTCTCAGCAAGCGTTCGTTCTCCCGCTCATCACCTCCCGCGAGCTGTACACGCGAATATAACGCATATAAAAGCCGGCTCATTCATACAGCCGACGACGCAAGGTAAAGAAGCTGCTGTTGCTGCTGCGCAAAAATGGATAGCTTAGAGAGAAAAGAAGAAACTCTCTTCTCTCGCGAGAAAAAGGAGGAGTAGCATTTTCATCTCACGAGGAAATCCATTTCAAAAAGAGTTAGCTCGCGCATTAAATCACCGGCTCGTCCGGCTACGAAAGAGACGTAACAAAGGTATGTGTGTATGCTAAAAAATTGCGGAAGCGGATAGAGAGAAATGGCGCGGTTAGACCAGAGAAAAATGCGCAAGAGAAAAAAAAGAGGTAACGCGCGCGCGAGAAGAGAGACGTATAGCTATATGTATGTGTGTGTGTATATATATATATATATATATATATATATATATATATATATATATATATATATATAGAGAGAGAGAGAGAGAGAGAGAGAGAGAGGTGTATAGTATATATACGATTGATATAGTTTTCTGTTAAATATGGACGGGTGGTGGGCAGTGGCTTTCTGAAATATAAGACTGAAATATAAGAGTCTTTGATAATCAGACTTTTCGCTTTTTTTCTACTGTTTTATAAGACTGTAACTCTATATGAGGTTCAGTCGATGCACAAAAAAACTTGTTTTGGACAATGCGAAGCGTAGCTGTATGCATGTTTTTTTTTTGCAAAAAACGATAATAATCGTGAAAACTCGTCTACCCAAGAACAATAAGTGCCAGTGTGGGAGGAAAATTTTTTCAGCACACTTACGCATGATAAATATGAAAGAGTAACATGCAGGAAACAGCGCGTTCGCGAACACGTACAAAAACTCGGTGCGCGCGCACCACGGAAAATGAATAAGAAAGCAGAGCGCGAGAAAGATGAAAACAAATAAGTCTTTCTCTAATGTTTCTGTTTCGCGCGCGTCTAGACCAGAACAGTGAGAAAATGCGGAAGGCCGTCGACTGTGGTGTAGCGAAAAATTTGGGAAAATCTTAACAAGAGACTTTCCTCACACTGTACATGTTTGTAGTATGTGTAATTTTTTTAAACTCATTCGTGGATTACTTTGAATCGAATAAAATCATTTTCGGTGTAAAAACTGATAGCGTTTGTTTGTAAACTCTTTAAATACAAGAGTTTCTAAAAGCCCTGCAAAATTCAGAAATAAAAGCTTCAAAAATGAGAAGAAAAGCAGAGGCGCCAGACAGAAAGACATCGTAAATGCATCGCGTCGAAAATCATGAAATCGCATTGCAGCTCTGTTACGTGCATTTACGCGAAACCGCTGCACACCTCTTTTAAAAACAAAAACTTATATGGTTTCAAAAAATTGTTCTCACAGCAAAGCTCTCCTTTATTCGATGAACCCTGAGAGTCTTACGCAGCCGCATTGAAACTCAAAAATAAATAGGCAATTGAAAAAGGCAAAAGAGAGGGGGAGAGAGAAGGGGGTGAGCGAAGGAAGCCGACTCATTTCGATCAATTATGAGCGAGGTGCGGCTGCACGGCAACGAACCAGACTGAATTTCCAGTGTGGTGTTGCTGGCGTTGGCTGCAGTAGCGTCGCCGGCGACACCCCCATCGATTTTTCCGGCGAGTTTCCCTCGTCGTCGTTTTCCCCTCTCGCACGAGAACGAGGGAGTCGAGTACGCGCGCGTGTGCTTTTCCTCGCGTGCGCACGCCAACTTTTCGAGACTCGCTCGTCACGCGCTCGAGGAAAATATTTTTTGAGCTATTGCGAGATACTGATATTTTGTTTGTACTTCGTGACCTTTTCGGGTATTTTAAAATGAATTCAACGTTGAAAATATTCAATTTTCATAAAGAGACAGCTGCCAATTTCTCAAAATAAGTATATAATATCCGACGCACCGCACAATCCATCAGCCTAGCAACTAATCACTCTTTCCTAACCAATTCCACGTGAAAAACCATTCTCTTCAATTTTCAATCTAAAAATCGATAGCTTGCGAGCTCTTCGTTCCCGTACACAAAAAGCCCGCTCTTAGAGTCATCTGTTTCGATCGTTCGATATATCGGCGATAAAAAGAGGAAAAAAAGAGTCCCTAGTTCCACCTCTAGACGCGAACCAAAGTACGTCTGCGAAGTTTTTTAATCAATCACGATAACTGCGCGAATGCAGCCACCCCCCCCCCCCTCGCGGCGCTTTTTTTCCACGCGAACGCGCGCCCTGCGAAAAGTCTATTATTAGTCGGCGAACGACACGTCCTCGCACTCCGTGTATTTTTGATCACGAGAATTTTCGCGCTCCGAGCGAGGATCTCTCGCTTTTTGAGTTTCCGGAGCGCGATGCGCGTACCGACGTGTAATTTTCAACTCCCAAGCGCGTTTACGTTGCCGTATAAACTTTATACTGTCGGCGAAAAAAGAGTACACGTGTATTACGGAGCGTAAAAGCCGAGTATCACACGCGTGTATATAGCATACAGCCGTACGTACCTCTTCTTGGAGTATATAAGCGCTTTATTCCATGCTCTGAGAAACAAGTATAGTATCTGTGTATTGTGACGTAAACCCTTGAGGATGTACATACGATGAACATGTTTTATTCATACATCTCGGAAAACAGTATACCTATATATATATTACGCGTCCTATAAACCCGTATTTTTTAAAAGCGCTCTTTTTGCATCTTACATAGTAGCAGATGCAAAAAGTGTTTTAAATTAATTAGAGCTACTCGTTTGCTCTAAGCGCTACAGCCGTTAGTATGCCTCGTATATTTTGTTTTCTATAACTTTGTACTTTTACACTCAAGCGCGATAATATAGGACTCGTATAGACGCATGTACAGTAAAGCGAACGCCAAAGTTCGATGATCATTCAAACCATAACAAAGTATCAAAACTGTCGTAAAAAGCTCCGGCGAAGTAAGTAATAAAACTCCCCGGGTGCGAGCTTCAAATCCGAGAGACTGTGCAAATCCATGATTCCCAGCACTGCAAAGTTCGGGAAAATAAAGAACAAGAGCGGACCAGAGGACAGGAGGATGTGCCGAAGAAAAGGCCAAAGAAAGAGGAGGAGGAGAAAGAGGAACGCGAACGATGAAGGCAAGCGCTTTCAGCTAAAGGAATAGAGGAGGAAAGTAGGTCACCCCATTGGAGGACAGCGGCAGCAGCGAGGGGCTGGTTCGTTATACTATATACTGCAGAAGCTGAGAAACATGGAGGGACAGCGAAAAAAGCGCTGGCGACCGGGAAAGATCGTGTTCTGCGTGCATAATCGGCGCAGTGAGCGCAATTTTTATATCAAAGTTATACAATTTTGCTCCGCGCTCGCGAACGTGAATCGAATTCGAAATTTTCTCTGAGAAACTGTCTCGCTTGGCGAGAGGGATCTGCGTAAAACTCCGCCAAATCGATGAAATCTAATTGCACGATAAAAAACCAGGAATATACAGCAATCAATCTTCATAAAGAATAAGTATATAGTCGAGAAAGGAGAAAATCAATATCCTGCGCATGGGATATAGTAGTTGAGTGCACGAAAGGAGGCAGTAGAAAGCGCCGGGTAGTGACAGACCGACGAGTGATATACATTAAGTTTCAAGCATGTACACATCAGGCGAAAACAATTTTCCCGACTTTATATTAACAAGCTAGAAACGTTCTGCCGATTTTCTGCGCAGTCACTTTGCTAATTGCATTTTTGTTCCTCTCTCATAATAACTCGATCCGTCAATCAACGCGTCGAAAAGTTTTTCATTTAAAAAGCGCATCATCCAAACTGTGTGTTAGTAGACGGACATTATAACATTAGTGTTAGTATACATAATGTAGCGTATAAGATGAATACTCACGATGTACTGCTGATTTCGATTTTTATAACGAGAGTTATTCTGTGCGCATACCTGCAACAAACGGAAAGAAAGGCCAAAATTAACATATTTCTCACGGCGCTTAATATTAAAAAATCATCACGCTCGATTAACCCATACACACGCAACCTATAGAGTAACAATTTCCAGCGAACGCGTAGACTCCTGACGTATAGCAAACAGAGAAGCCATGGAAAATTTAATTCCACGCGACAACATTTCATCCGAGTTAGAGAGAGAGAGAGAGAGAGAGAGAGAGAGAGAGAGAGAGAGAGAGAGAGAGAAAGCTGCAGAAAGCTCGGACTCGCATCGCCGCACAGGAATACGGGATTGAGCGCGCTGGTGATGCTTGCATATAATGCACAGCGCGGTAGGTATGAGCACTGGCAGCGCTTTGCTCGTGTAAACAGCGGCGACGTCAGGAGCAATCGATATCCGGGGAAATCTCTCGCTGCTGTACTCTATACTGCGCTGGCGACGTCGCCTGCCTGCCTGCCTGCGGCTGATATTATTCCTCCTTGGCGCGAGTGCGGGGGACGCTTTTCCGATCCCCTTAGCGATACACTTCTTTTCGGGAGGGTTTCCCTTGCACCCCCTTTTCTGGAGGGGTGTTTACGCAGCCTGGCGCTGGCGCGGAAATGTGCCGCTGAGAAAGTGCGCTGGAAGGAATACAGAGTGAAAAATCAATGAAATGAATGGAATATGATTCATTCTTCAAAAGAGCATTTTATGAAAGTGCGTGTAGTTTATGTCTCGATTCCCCGCGTTTCCCGATACATGCTTTGAAAGAAAAGTGTCGCAACCTAACCTCAAACCTTTAAAATCCCCAGAATCCTTGAACAACCGCAAATAAGAAGCGCGTGAGATGAACCCCTTTTGGCGAAAACAAAAAAAGAAAGCCGGAGAGAAAAGAAGGCACACACGGTTCGAGTGACCGCGAACCCTCGTATCAAAGATCTGCGCGCGCAGCTGCCTCCGGGGCTGGAAGAGGGGGACTCTTTCAAGGCTTCCCTCCTCGCAGCAGACCGGCTCATTTATCGGGGATTTTACGAGGGTGCCGACGCTTCTGGGACGCGACCCACATTCCTGGGGATTCGCATCGCGGCTACCGCGCGAGTTCGCTTCGTTTGATGGTAGATTTTTCGTTTTGGTCGCCGTCTTGTTTCGCCCCCCTTTATCGGCGTTTGATTAAAGTTTTTATTATGCGCAGGACTGAGTCCGCGAGAATGCCCGGGGGATCAGGCTAGTTCGCAAGGGTTTTATAGATCGTTGATGGCTGGGTTGTATTGAACGAGGTGGTATTGAATAGGATGAAACCTGATTAATGTTTCAATGCAATCTACTCATGTCTTCGTTATATTATGTTCTATAACAATCTATCTTGAAGGTAAGCTCATATTGCATTGTCAGATTGAAAGTCTTGGGCTTTCGAGGAGTATAGAGACTTGCCAAGCGTAAAGCTCATTGATGGATTTTGTGAGTCGAAGATTTTAATTGCAGTTCCGGGCCTTTCAAAAAGCACACTTATAGTTAAAATTCAAGAACAGCTACAAAATAACAACCATCACGTTCAATATACCCTCGGATATGAATTATTTCAATTAAGAAGAGGATAGAATGACTTGGATAGTTTATGATTATCGCAGTACATCATATCCAATCGAAGATAAGTAAATCTCTATATGGCCATTCAGGAGAGCTGATCAGCACTGAAGCCCCGCAGAGATCCATCTTCAATTTTCAACCTCCCCGCACATAACGAACTTATCGATAGCTCTCCAGTCTAACAGGTACACGCGAGAGCCTTATCCCTTAAAACCCCGAAGAAAATGAAAAAGCACCAGCAGCAGAGGAAAAGCGAGAGAGAGAGAGAGAGAGAGAGAGAGAGAGAGAGAAATGCTCTCTATCGCAAGCTCTCTTGCAGTAGCGAAAATGTGGGTGAGGGAGGGTTGGATGGTCTCCCGTTGGCCGGCGGCCGAATAAGGGCGGGACGCGCCGGGGGTTGGAAAGTGGAGGGGGAAGATAGAGGAGGGAGGAGAGCGCTGCGCTCTAAAAATCTATATAACCTGCGCACCGCCGGGTTGACCTATATACGCCTCGACCAGCAGCAGCGCCGCCGTTGCAGAAGCGAGCGAGATGATCCGCTGCTGTGCTGCAGAAAGAATTTATATCCGCGCTGGGCTTTATTCTTCGTCTTTTTAATGCGTTTCCTGCAGCGAGGTGTGATGTACGATGCGGATTCGCGTTTCACTTTTTCTTTCCGAGCTACACGCTTTGGATCTTAATTCGGACGTGGATCTGGTTGGGTTGGGGAGCTTTTTGCGAACACGCGACGTTGCGCATGTTTTACTTTTTACTGGAAACTTTAATAAAGCCTGCGGACTCGCGCGGTACTTTTTCCGATTTACAAGACTGTAATACAGTCGGAAATAGGTTTCCTTTCTAATGCAGCAAGATTTTCCGACGTCGTTCGGTAAGTGCGTAAAAACTTTTACGATTTTCCCTTCGGGGTTACTCGATACGCCGGTACATTCGAGCTTTCCTTTTCGGTGTACTTTTGCTGTTTACCGAGAGAAACGACTGTCTTAGATCCGGAAATCTCGTAGGATTCGCGTCGATTGACGTCAGTTATTGTACAGCTTCGCAAACGCGGGTCCGGACAACTTTCTACTTGGCTGTACAAATATCAGTCTCTTCGGCAAACATCGTTCCTCACATACATCTTTCACAACGAATTTAGTTAGAGAGTTCGAGAGAATAAATTGAATTGTGTGTGACTTTGACTGCTGTAACTAACGAAAAGTTCGCGGCTGAAAATTCCTCCTGCGGCTGCTTGAAATTCTTGACAACGATATTTGCATTTAACTATACTCGGATCAAGATTCTATATCTAAGACTGCCAAGCGTGCAAAATTTTAATAAAAAATTAAAGAAGTATGTATGCGTATGAAAATTTTCATAGCATGCTATACAGGAGAAAGTTTCGAGATCAACCAATCAATAGCACCTGCAATTGGCAGAGAAACATTTCAATAACGCGGGAATGAGCGCGCGTGAAACTATGAAACGCGGTTGCAAGAAAAAAATCTATCAATCAAGCGCGAGAGTTCGGGAATTCCCAAACTCACTGAAGCAATTAATATAAAACGCCGATAGCCAAGTGTGAACGTCAGGGAATATTTTGCCAATTTTCGAATAAAACGTTCATCTATAACTCTTTCAGAAAAATCATAAAATTCTAATAGCACTTATTTATGTTAAAAAAATCAGCTCGACCTCAACAGATGAGACTAGAGCAAATAACAATCATCGAGAAGTGGACCTTGACAGTACACCGAAAAAGACAACAACAACTATTTAATCATCTTTCGTCCGGATAATAATTCGAGCACAAGGGAGACATAAATTTCCTCCAATAAAGCCCACACGTACGTACATTCCCATCAGGTTCCGCGCGCCGCGGCGAATCGATCAAACGCAGGCAACAAACAAAAAAAAAAATAACACGTAAACTCCTTGCCGGCTGGCTCCCGCGAACGATTAATCGCGCGCTGGCGAGTCAGGAGAGCACCGAGGGTTGAGTCTGACTGGCTGCGCAGGGAAAACTCTCCGGACTCCCTCGGGGGTGGTTTTTCTCGATTCTGTATGCAACTCCGAATCCCCGAGGCGCCGTAAGCCAGCGCCGACGCCACTTTTATTTCTTCATGTGTACTCGCTCGAGCATGGGAGAGGACCTAAAAGGACGAAGGTGAAAATGATACGGATCGAAATTCTGTGACCTTCTCCGGAAAATCATCGAACCATGAATTTTGCCTTCACGGACTCGTGCTGTTACTGTATGCGCATACGCATCGAAGTGTACATAATAGAGGGAATTGTTTTTTGCATATCGAGCTCGCGCGCGCGCGATGTTTTAAAGAAGTGCCGTAGCTTGGATAAGAAGTTGGCGTGAAGCTCTCGAATCATTGGCTCGTAAACTTTAAAGCTCTACACGAAAATGCTCTCGCGTTAAAAAAAATCATCCGGAAGCTGCAGCGTCCAGCTCGCTTTTTTCCAACAAAATACCGCCGGAGTCAGATTCATCTCCGAGAGACGAATAAGATAAGTCGCTTCTTCCTCTTCGGAACGAAGCATCCGCCCGTGATGAACGCATACCCTCCTCGAGCGACCCGCAGGTGTGCCAATATAATTTCAATTCAGCCAGCTCGCGGTCGATAAAACCGATTCGAATTCCCATGCTATCCATCTCTCGTCCGTGTATAGCAAGCTCGAAGAAATCGAGAAGAAGCAGAGGAGGAAGAGGCCAGAGCAAGAGAGAGAGAGGGAACTCGAATAAGACGAGCAAGGAAGGTGGAATGCCATTTGGCCAGCGAGAAACGCTCTAGGAATAGATACCCGGCCGAACTGGATGAGTAACTCGCGTGTCCCTCTAAATTCAGAGCGAGCGAGTTTCTTGTTACACACACGTACGCGCTCACACACATGGCTCTGCCAGATAAAAGTAGATTAGAGGGGAGGGGAGACGATAAGAGAAACAAATGAAAGAGAGAAATGTGCCGGCCGGCTGATGCGCACGCCGAGTTTTACGAGCGAGCTCGAGAGCTGTTATACTCGTGCGGTTGCGAAAAAGTGGGCTTCTGTGTTCTTTATGAAGAGAGAGAGAGAGAGAGAGAGAGAGAGAGATGCGCTGAGATTCGTTGATCTTTCACTTTTATTTGACGAAGGGATTTTAACGCGATTTTCTCTCGTGCGTTGAAAACGGAAGATTTAAGCCGAGGCTTGATTTTCTAGTGTTTTCTGATCGAGCGATAATATCACAATTGAATTATAAACTGCTTCGTCTTATTCAAATCATCAAAGAAAAAGTTATGTAACTGCCCAACTTACGTTTTCAACGGCGAGCGAAGTTAACGCACCAAAAAATCAAGTTCTTACTAGAACAATTGCGACGAGCTTACAGCGCATAAAGGTGTCGGACTCAAAAAAAGAGATTCAAGACGCCGAATCTCCGGGGCAGTTCAGTTCCTTCACCTTGGCTCTCGAAACTGCATACACCGTACACAGAAGCTATGTATGATGCGACGGGCCTCGATATTACACAAAGTTATTAGGTCCTATGATAATACGCTTTTGGCAGAACTTTTCACGTCGCCATTATTTACTCTGCACGTGTCGCTCGTGTGGATTATGTGCAGTCGGTATACATATACGTACAGCAGTAGCTAAAACTGGTTCTCCTTGAAATTCGTATCAAGACGTGCAATTTGAAATAAGCTATGGTAATACAGTTGCTCGCTGAATATTGCATGAATCCTATTTTGCAGACTCTTGGGGCTGCTAATACCGTCGATGAACGACTTGAATTCGTACTGCATATACAGCTGTCGAATCTTTGCGCTCTTCCCTGAATACTCCGTGAACCGGGGACAGTGCACGCATGCTCCAAATCGTTATAATTCAAAAATATATCCCTGGTAGAAATGAGTCTAAGAACAGGCTAGTAACTAGCCAGTTCTTAGGATTTAACCTAGTTACTACCTAATAAATGGCCAGTTCTTAGGGTCATTTCTACCAGGGATGTGGTGTAGGTAAATGCGTCGTATATATACCGTTACGAAAAAATGGGCGTGACAGACACAAGATATCGCAATCGTTTTTCAGTGACGAGTTGCCATATATTATACACAGAGCCTTATCGTGTCGGAATGATTCGTTGCGTTATCAGGTGAACCAGACGACGATAAGCCTCTGTACTCTGCTCTCAAGAAAAAAAAATCGCCCTTCATCGTATTTCATCTCATTGTTTTTGAAAAACCTCAATTACGTCGTAGTACATGTAATCTTTGCGTTCATCAATTCCATATTACTAAAATCAAAATTCATATAATTCATCAAAAGCGACTGCGGCAGCCAACAACAGGAGGGCCGCGAGCCAATCAAAGAGAAGCCATAGGCATGTATACTCATATCAATCACAGGAAGCCGCAGTTCCCAAAAAGCCCAAAATCTCGGCCTCGTCGCGCGAGCCATTCGAAAATCCCGGGACCATAAATTCCCTTTGCGCGTCACAGGCGCGCACCGCGCGGAAACCGATTCGACGACGTCCCCCCGCAACCGTGGCAGCGCATATCGAACACTCGAACTCGTTCGAAATAACTCATCCCATTGCCATCCGAGCCACACACACACACACACACACACACACACACACACATATATATATATATATATATATATATATATATATATATATATATAGTGTATATGTATAGTCCCGAGAAGAACTACCGCGCAAGCAGCGAAATATATGCGGATGTACCTATGCAGGGTATAGCCCGCGTGTGTGGCAAAATGCACATCCGCGCGAGCGCGGCAGCGGCGCTCTGTGCTAAATCCCCGAACGCGCGGCGACGTGTGATTTTGGGGACACGCGAGCCGGATGACGGAGGCTTGGCAAACTTGAACGTGCCTATGGGTGCTGGTGGCTAATCCGAAAATCGATGACTCGCTGCGGTGTAGAGGTTACGTAAGAATGGATCCAGAGAGATGCAGGCTCGTCGTTGACGATGTGGAGTGACGCTAAGTAGACTATATCACCGGTGCGCCAAACGAGAAGAAGATAAAAAGCGTGGGTACACCTGAGGGACATCCTGATTGATAATGCGGATTCGCGGATTTGCTTTGAGCTCGAGAAAGTTGCGCATATATTATATACTCCGATTCCGCGCACCGAGAGTACACTGACTATATACAAATTCACAGAGTTCAGAATTGGCGGAGGAATTTCTTAATCGGGAACCATACTGTACGCTCTGTCGTCCGCGGCTCTGGAATGTTTTCGCGTATCGAGTTATCGCGAAAACGGTTGTGCTGGAACTATGCTGAAAAATATTTGTTAACTGATCTACACGCCTTGCACCAGACACACGTGTAGAATTGAGTTAATTACGTCGGTCGGAACAGTATTTATCAATAAGCTCTTTTTGCAGATTCGTTAAAAAAGTTTATATAAAACTTCACGACGTTCGAGACAAAGTGCTGATAATAATCAAGCGCCCTATATGCCTATAGCGTCCGAAAAGCGCGTCAGAATCCAATCAAACGTCCAAAAAAAGTTCCAAACCAGCGAGAAACTCATAAAACGTATTGAAACGTCACTGGCTAACCATCAGCCAATCGATCATCATCATCGAACTCCCGTCGGTAAAAAAAAAATCGCGCTCGACCAGTGATGAGTTTGTTAAGGGCCGCTGGAAAAAAAGGGCCAGCGCGTCGAACTGCAGACACGCTCCCCCCTCAAACAATGCGGCATCGAAAAGCTCACCGGCCACGATGTAATTACGCGGCGGCGGCGGCGGCGGCGGCGGCGGCGGCGGCGATGGTGGATCGATTTCCAGGAGCAGGGAAGCAACGGGGGGTCGAAAATGGCGCCCGTTCAATTAATTGTCGCCGTTGCGGGAGACTTCGTTACACGCGCGGCTATTATTCATTAACGAAGTAATTGCCGGTAGGCAAAATAATACATGCTTGTCCGTATGTTAGCTGCTTCTGCGCGAATACGATACGTTCCTATACGCTGATCGGGTTGTAGTACTGGCGATAGCCGCATGAATGGAATTGTTAAATATTAATCATTGAAGAGGTCATTGCACCGCGCGCGCATTATGCATACGATGGTAGGGTGGTTATGACGCGAGAGTAAAGGGAGAGCCTTCCCGACCGAAAGTTGAGTTTTATTATTGAATAGGGGTGAATTATTATTTTCCAGCGGCGACGAGTGATTACAGGCAGGTGATGCGAGCACTCGAGTTATTTGCTCAGTGACTATTACTTTGACGGGGTCGATAAAAAGGGAATTTTCCGTGAATCTGCGGTAAAAGGGCGCACGCGCCGGGAGAATATAATATACATACACTGAGAGAAATTTATAGTAAATTTTACTATACTGGATAGAAAATTTTAATAAAAAGTTTGGTAATCCACTCACAGACTGACAGTCTAGTAATTTTTACTAAACTGTATAGTAAATTTTATAAAACTATAAATTTTACTATACTGAGTAGTAATTTTTACCCTGACTAAATTAAATATAAAAATGCACATAGTGGAAAAATTATTTTCAATTATTATATGGCTCTAAATTTGTATGGTTATGGAGGGTTACTCTTCTAACGCACTTCATTCAGAGAACATTATCGATTCACTCGCCGCAGTTGATTTTTAGAGACATTAAACTAACCTAGATACATTTCCTACAACTAAACGCTTAATTATTATACATATTCGCAATTCGCAGTACATATGCTTATACGCTCGCAATTGTTACAACAGGGTTGCTAAACGGACTTATATACTAAGCTAACTTCTTACCGCTTGCGGGTTTTATTTCCCGTGCACCCCCTAGCGGCAGCACACAAAACAGTTTGACTTTATTTGAAACAGCACCGGCTTCAAACTGCTGCTCTGAAGTCGAGTCTTGCCATGATGCTTATTTTCAGGTGCTTCTTCTCGCGGCCGCCATGTTTGCTAAACGCGCATGCGCATAACGCGTCAATACGCATCTGTTCCGATTTTCATATGAAAAGTACTATACGTTCTATTAAAAATTACTATACTGTCAGGTAAAAATTCATACATTAGCGATTTTCACTATAGTTTCTGTTAATTTTTCCTATTGAGTATGGTAAATTTTATATGGAAGTTTAGTAAAAATTGATATAAATCTAGTAAAAAGGTCAGTTTTGTCAGTCTGTGACGAGATTACCAAACTTTCCAGTAAATTATCATGAACATATAGTAAAATTTACGCACTATTTCTCTCAGTGTATACAACTCTGTGCGCTTTAATCAAAGTTTTGCAATGGAGGTGTGATGCGCTCTGCGCCACGATTAATCGATAACCTGCACGAATCAATTAAAGCCTATAAACGGCGCTTAAATTTCTGCTCATCAATTATGAGAAGCCGGGAATAATTACGTTGCCGCCAAGTAATTGGTTATCGAAGAAAGGCTCTTAAAATTTCTAAAGAAGAGAACTCGGCGTGAGATCAAAACTTCGTAATTCCTCTTTAACTCCCGCTTTTTGTTACACGAAATTTTATGCGCTGAATGAAAAATAAAACAAACGGGCAGCGGTCGCTTGCTTGTTCTCTCTCTCTCTCTCTCTCTCTTTCACTCTCTCTCTCTCTCTCTCTCTCTCTCTCTTTCACTCTCTCTCTCTCTCTCTCTCTCTCTCTCGCTCTTTCTCTCTCATAAACATGCTTATACGATTCCGCGCAGGAAGCGGCCGCAAACCGCTAGTACGCCGGTGTAAACACGTTCAGACAAATCGTCCACGGTATAAATATAGACTGAATGAAAACGAGTTTTGGTATAACATAATAAAAGAAATACTGGTTTAGGCTGATTTTCGGCAACTCTGCATTGCTTTCGAAATCGTGCCCGAAACGTTGCTTCGCAGTAGCATAAAGAATTCATCTGTACAAGAGTGTCCTGATACATTAGCTGCCACCGACTATTATCATATAGAACAGCCTCTATACTTCCAATTAGCGCAGAATACTCATCACCCGTTGGACACAAAGGAAATCCATACAACACTGGGAATTAACAATGCACCCGGCAATTTCGACTTTTCCATACGACGGGAAAAGCTTCGAGAGCGCACGTGACATGTGAGTGAGCGCAGTGTATAGATATAGGAGTGAACAAGTGAGAAGCACGTTGATTTCATCGGCAACCGTGAGAGACGCTCATATACACGTGTATACGTGTGTGACCTGAAAAGCCTCGAGGCGACTTTTGTTCTCGCGCGATGCCGGCGGAGGTCTTTCAATAATGTATGACTATACGACGGCGGCGTCGAGTGTATACACACAACTAATATCGATGCTATATACGACGCTTTACCTCTGGTTTACCTCTGGTTCGCGCAGTCTTGAAGAACGAGGAAAACGAACGTTATTTGCTTGTTTTAGGATAAATTCGATGACGATTGGAATCGCGGGATCATTCTGACGGATGAAGCATTGATGCTACTACTATGAACGACTGTTGATTTTCCAAACAGATAAATAACAGGATGTTGCAACGTTCAACGAAACGAGTAACGGACATCAGCTATAGCACATTTCAGTGTTCGAATGTGAGTATGAAAAAAGAAATGAAAAATTTTGGAAACTCAAACTTACTCTCTTCCTATTGGGCATTTTTTCGTTACCAACGCCAGCTCTTATACGTACCTGAAACAGAATAAAAACACGGCTTGTTAGTCAAAACGTTTCCAGCAGCATAAACATGATATTTTATTATTTTTGAGTTTATTGAGTTATTATATTGGTTTATTGAGAAAATTTATAAAACCACCATATCCAAACGAAAGTTCGAACCAAGAATTGCGTTGAAAAGAAAAAGCATATCAAAGGTATATCCGCAGGCAGCTCGAAGACTCGAGAGTCTGCAGAACGATTCAAGCTCGACGTATACACATTCTGCAAGGGAGTGTATCCTATAGTGACCGTGCCCGGGGGAGGGGGGGGGGGCAGATAGGTGAACGATATGCCACTGCGAGAAGAAAAGTGTCGACGATAATAAAGAGAGATGGACGTGGAGAGGTGTGTAGCTCTCCTCTCTGCCCGGGCTATCGACCAGCGTAGCCTAGTGCGCGCCGCGCGAGTCGATACCATCGCGACCAGCCTTCTCTGTGTGTACGCGTACACGTATACAGCCGTACTGCACACGATGCTGCTGTACAGGCGAAGAGGCGCATAAATATACATGGATGTAAATACGCGGGCGTATTCGTGAATATATATAGGTAGCTGCGCGCAGTCGAGCGGAAGCCCTCGGCCGAGGCTTAAGGAATAATTGCGGATTAGTCCGTAGCGCAGATTTGGGAAATTACGTTATATAAGTACAGCGCAGGGGATGCTGGCGAAGCAGCGCGCGTCGACTGTTATACGCCGCGGGGTCATGATGAATATGAAAAAGCTCGAAAGACGTGCTGGACGTATACGTCGAGACTGGCGGGCTAACTGGTTTAAGTGTGTTCTAACGTCAAAGTGCTAGACTGCGCGCTGCAACTCCAATATCAAGTTCAAGCACGCTAAGTACGTAATTGTATAAATTTCAAAGAGCTGCTGCTGCGAACGGGAAGTTACCGAAAGAAGAAACTCTCGAAAATATACACATTGTTTACAAAGAGCCGAGGAATAACAGAGATACAAAGTTCGCGCTTTTCCCGTATACATTTTTTCTTAAAGTTCGCGAAGCAAAGCAAACGCTTTCCATTAATCTCTCGTCGCTTAAACTCGCGTATATAGTCTCATCTGTGCGGAGAACACGCAGAGGGAATAAATTCGTAGGCGCGAATATGTACGTATGTGGAGGCTCGCGAGCTGCGCGGAGAGTATATAGCAGAGTTGCCAACTCCAGTATAGGCACATATGAGAGCTGGCGATGAGTGGAGCAGTCGAGTTATACAAAGCCAAGTGACATTCGAGAAGATATATGGAGGCAAAACGATCGAGCTTCGACTCTTTTTCAATTTGCTCGACACGCAAAGCGTAAAATACGTGCTTCAAATTATAACCGTGAATAATTCGCAATGAAAACGCGGTCGCGAGCCTTTGAATTAAAATAACCGTCCATTGTTTCCACGCGATAGTAGCGGTACTAAAAAGAAAAAAACTCGCCACCGAAGAAACGCGCTGTTTGCATTTCCAGAGCTAAGCGCGCGCAAGTAGGTCGCAATCCAAACGTCCGAGTGCGCGCGCACGATAAGTTCGCCATTTTAATCTATAAACCAAAACGCGCTAATTGCGAAAAGAAGGCCACACGCGGTGACGGCTGTATAACGCTATATATATATATATATATATATATATATATATATATATATATATATATATGTGTGTGTGTGTGTGTGTGTGTGTGTACTTGCTACTGTTTTTTTCAGGTTGTTTAACCTGTTCCTCTTTCAGCGACGCCACTGTACACAGGTACTATATCCACTATTTATCCCCCACCCCGTACACACACACAGCACACTTTACCTGAATAAACTAGCGTGTGCTGCTGCGGATATGTACATGCTTGTCTGCATTTTATGTCTCTCTCTTTTCTCTCTCTCTCTCTCTCTCTCTCTCTCTCTCTCTCTTTCTCTCTCTCTCTATCTCGTCTCGTGATAATTTTGTTTTTATACTGGCATTGTACATATAGCAAAGAGCTCGTTTGTCGCGGCAAGAATCGAGAGTCTCGTAGCCCGATCTATATTTGAATATTCCGTATGACTCTGTGCGCTAGTGGGCGAACGTGGAATCGTCGAGCAAACGTCACGTTTTAAATAATTAAACAAATTCGCGTTTAACGCTGAATTCATATTCCAGGAAAGAAAATCGATTCTGCTTGCTACTTAAAGTAATAAATAATTTGATGGATGCTTCCGTCTTCCTAAATACGCTTCTTCGAATCGAACATAAAAAATTAAAAAAAAAATGAACATAACCTCTATGCACTTCCCGTTACCAAGCGACGAAAGATACAAACTTACCGGGTATTAAGACATTTTTTTTACATAACAGTAACATGCGGGCGGTGGAATCTATATCTCGCCTCCTGCTTTTTCGAACCGTTATATTGCCGACAGGACGAATAAAACAAAATGGAAAAAATGCGCAGTAATGAAAGAAATATTCCGCGTCGATAAAGAAGTTCCCTTTATAAGAAATTATCCTTACACATATTCGATTCATTCTTTAAAATGGCATGTCGTACATTTTTCTTGCCTACAGTCTCTGCCACGTTCTCATAAGGTTTTTCTCGCCGACTCCGTCTCTTCCTCACATTTTTGTTAAAGCCGGCGTTATCTTATCTTATCGGCACTGCTACCGCGGCACAGTGTTTCTTCCTCTTGGGCACGCTTTTTTTCTCTCTTCGAGCGCGAGTCTTGTTCGAGACTCTTGCCCCGAAAAAACGAAATCTGCGCCGTCAACAATTATATCGCTCGTTCGACGATGCAATGGCTCTCGCTTTTATTTTCATTCTTATACATTAAACAAAATTCAGGTCGTATTTCTCGGAATGTGCGTAATGTTTACGGGTGAGAGGATATAAAAGGCCGCCGTATGTATAGGTTTAACCTTGAATTTCGCCGATAACTTCGAGCGCACTTTAAAAAAAATGCAAGCCGCTGTGTGCTAGTATTATATATTCCACGACCGCTTCGGCTGTCTACCGCTGAGAGCGAGCAGTGAGAGTGGAAAAGTCGATTGGCCGGCAACATCGTTTTCGCTTATCAAGCTATAAAAGCGCCGGCGTGCAACGTGGCGCATTGCTTCGTTAGTACGTTGGCTCCGTCGAGGAACAAAACACCTGCGAGTTACAATCGTGATTCACCTTGAGGTTTTGCGTCGACACGTGCGCTCACGTTTTTCATGTGCATATAATGTACACGTACACGACTATGCCGCAGCCGCCGCAGGATGAGAATTATCTTAATGTGTTTTAATTTTATTTTATTTATTTATTTTAAGACCCGATTATGAGACCCGATAGTAAACCAGTGGCACTTATTCAAATTACAAAATACGATTATAGTATCAGAAACTTTGATCTATAGAGCTTTGTAAAGTATATATGATTGAAAAGAGGAGGAAGTTTGAACTCAATATATTTTTCACGTGAAAATACCTTTTCGCTGCGACTTCATGCAAATTAAAGATATAGAATAATAAATAGGTCATAAATATTTGATTCTTTTTCAAATAGTCCGCGATATTGCATTTTTAAGTAGTGCAGAAAACTGCCTACAAAAGAGAAAAAAACTATATAGACAGTAATGGCCATCTCTATGTTAGCCACAGGCACGAAACGTCAATCCCGAAAATCCTGGGCAAAGTCATCCACCTCAACTCCCGCCCTTCATTGAAGTTTGACCATTCATTTGTTCCCTATACTGCAGCACACAACCCCGGTCATCGTCGCTGCTTTTCTATACCCTCGAGGCATCTCTGCGTGTGTACAGATACATTATACACACAACGTGTGAACATGCGTGCGGCCGTGGCGATGCACGCTGGGGAGATAAAAAGCAGGTCAGTGTTTCGGAAAAATCAAGCTGACTTTTGCTTTTCCTTTGAGGGCGATCAAGCTCTTTTAATTTTGGGGAAACTTGCTCGACTCTATACTCTGATCGATGCGATAGCTTCAATATATAACGAACTGCAAGTTCTTATGGAATGCAGCTTCGTTTAAGGATGACTTTGCGTTGTAAGTGTTGAATTGCTAATTAAGGGGGGGGGGAGCTATAGCTTCGCAAATCCGCCACGAGGTATTTAGTATTTCAAATGTCAAAATAAAACTAAAAGCCGTATTGACATTTTCTTTCGGTAGAATGATTCACTTATCTCAAACCTATGGCTCTCTGCTCATTATATTGATGAAATTTCAAATTAAAAAATGTTAATAAGTAAAATTGGTGTTTGAGGTTGGCGCTGTAATCGCATAAACACGCGTAAACACCTGCTTGTATGTCACAACTTTTACAAAAACCAAAAGTCCGATTGGTATTTTTTTTCGGTAGAATGATTCACTAAACTCAACACTATGGCGCTCTGGTCTTGGTTTTTAATTGCAAGCTTTATTCAAAAAGTTATATGGAACAGAAAAACAGTATTTTCAGCTACCACATCCCCTTAAGAGGTTTCTAGATATATTTTGGTGTAGGCGGTGCACCTCAAGTTGTAGCCAATTTCTGATGAAATTGTAATTCCACTTCTTAGGGCAATTCATAATAGCATTCGCAGGTAAAATCGGGAATTCCTCGAACCAGCGAAGAGATCCTTATAATAAGATTAATTTTAATAAGATTGAAACTAGGACAATGAGCTTCTTCAAAGTTGAGAAAGTAATCGATAAGCTTCTGCGTTGCTACCAGCGCGCCTTAAATTTAAAATCAGCATTTTTCAAGCTTCGTTATATATTGAAACTAAATAGGTATCTATTCTAGAATCGTTCATCCCACTTATATAGCGTGTTAGATATCTCATCGAATTCGAATCTATTTGATATGATTTTCAATGCTATTTTTACGTAATAGTTTCCTGGATGCTTCGAAATCGACTGAAATCGTTTTATGGTCGAATAATTAAAATATTACCGGAAAATAAGAAAAAAAAAATCAATATCAAAGCAAAATGTTGTCAACATGCAATTCAGCAAAATCATCACAAAATTCGTAAGAAGAATAAAGCGCGGAGAAGCATCCGTTCGCGAGTAACAGGATGGCGACGGAATAAGATTTAATCCTCGAGCGCAACGAGGTATATACATATATATGCGACGTAATCGAGTTGACCGCTCTACGCAGGAAAACGCATTTCGTCGTCGTCGAAAAGTGAATTTGTCTACGCTCGAAACTGGCCTCGGCTACTCCGAGGAATCTAATTTTTTTTCACGGGCGCCAGTAACGGATTTTCCAAATGCCCGTATATACAGCCAGGAATTTAATATGTGCGTTGACATGTAATTGAGGTACTGTGGCACGTCATGTACTTGCGACTGTCGTAAATCAGAGATGATGGAAGAGGAATTGTGAAGGAATTCTTGAAATTTTCTGTTTATGAGTAACGATGCCGGGGAATGTTTTGGATGAAAAAATACAAATTGTATTTTCGAAATCTTGCAGCTATTCATCAGGAGGTTATAACTGTTGTTTTCTTAAATAAAGATTAAATTTTAAATCCATCGCATATCGTCAAGCGCTAGAGAAGAATAGAATCAAACTTTGAAGCCAAAATTTTGTTACGACTTCTGGCTATGTAATACAGCTCATAAAACCGTGAACATGTAAAACTTGAAACTGCTACAAAGAATTGCGTTTACTCAAGAAAGATCAAATATATACGACCCTCCGAAAATAACTGAAACCCACACACTCACCTCGATTTCAATATCGCGCCTATGCGGTGTCAATTGAAATTCGGTACTGTAAACAGCCACGCAACGCCGCGGGAGCATTTTCCGAGCTTACCCCCCGACAAAAAAAATATCGTTTCATGCAAAGCAGGAAGAAGCGTCGCGACTTTCTTGGTGCAAATATTTGCCGAGGTGCGAAAGGTCGGAGATATCGCGGCCGCGAGGATGAGAAGGGAAATTTACGATCAACTGGGAGCCATTTTCCAGATACAGCCGAGAGACGCGATACTGAGAGACAGGTGTACAAAAAGACGACGTGTATAGAGGTTTCTTCTTTGAGGAATCATATTATCCGGTACGTTGAGGAGTCATTTTGTTAACGGAAGTGTTTGCTAATTTTTTTCTGCGGATCATGACTTGGACTGATTTTTGTCATAGCATTTAACGAAATAGATTTTATGTCTCGCTTATACCGTTTTTTATCGAAAGCTGATAGAATGTTTTTGGTAAACGAAATTGAGTATTATCCGAATTAACAATTCAAGCAAATTAGTTCTGATTGCTGATCCCAGAGCATCAAAAAGACAGTAAAAAACACACTCTGCACTCTGTCAACATCATGAACCAACTGTTTGTAAAGCCAGCTCGTGAATATTCACCGTAATGCCCATTCGCAAAAAGAAACAGCGCCATGCAGCATTTCGAAGCTGATTCAGAAGCGATTTTCACAAGGCTGAAAAGGCTGGATTCGACAACAAGCGAATCGCAAACAATGAAAACGCGGGCTTAAGAACTGCTTCGTCCGAGACTGACATTTATAATGCGTACGTGAATGCTTTGATCGCCGATGTTTGCCATACATATGAATGAAGTTCGACTAATACATTCGGCGTACGTGTGTCGCGACGCTCGGAAAGAGTGTAAACGCGGAGGGTCGAGAGAGGCGTTCCAGAGTGCTTTTATTTTGCTAAGCCTATTAAACAGATATCACAAATATTAATGCGTTCTGCAGCAGATTACAACATGAAAATTGTCAATTGGACACTTTCGACACTGGAAATATCGTTAAACTCGCAATAGTACAGAGTATATGTATAGAGTGATATCGTCGGGCACACGGAGAAAGGGACAAACGGCTGAGCGAGTTTTCCAAGGTGCGAACAGTTAATTAAACTCGGACTCGGGCCTGCGAGAGCGAATGTTGCGCTGGGTAGATAAGGCAAAGCAGCAGCGACGACCGCATTTCTGCCTAATTGTTCGCGAAGAGAGTTAGGCATCAGAGGCGAATAACAATCAACTATCATGCGTCAGTGCCCATCTATACAATGAAGAGATAGAGAGAAAGAGTATGCATTTGAGAATATGCGTTTCGAAGAATTTTTAATGAGCGTGTATGGATGCTATAGGGTCTATTTTTAGTCATTTGCATTGATTCAAGTTTTTCACTGATTTTTGTATAATGCGAGTTCTCGTCCGTTATCCGAATCAGCGCAAAGGATACGACAATATTGAAGGTTTTTCAATTATAAAAATGTAAAGCCGGAGATACGCCGTCGGCTATTCCGATTGAAAATTCATCTCTCCTGAAAGCCCTCCATCGAACATCCAGTCAAAATAAACCTAGAGAATCCCAAAAGAAGAACATCGAGTCCGAGCTTCGTTAGACATTCGGGCGCGATGACGGCGGTCCATCGAGGCATTGCGCTTTCGGCGTCTTGCTCGCGCGGCACACACACACACATACGCTTCTCTTTCTATCTCCTCTCAGGCATCGCGGTAATTTCACCGGGCCGGCAATGCTATTTTCGGCGGCCGGCCAAAATAGCTGAGCTTAAACTTCTGCTAGACACCTAAGAGCTCGAAGCTGTACGCTGCTCTAACGGGTCGCCACGAGAAGTGGGTCAGATTTTCGACGAGGACCGCGTGCAGTCGATGAAAGGGAGTAGATATGTGTGTACCGCAGTTCTATATACTCCGTGTATTTTCATGGTGAATAAAGTTGCGCGAATTTTTCGGATCGAATCGTATTATACACGCGTGTCAAGAGTCAAATTTTAGCATAAATCAAGACGCTTTCGCGCGCGAGGCACGAAAGGAGCATGTATAATGTATATTTAGTATTTACGTCGTCGGTTTACTGTTCTAGAACATTTTGTCCCGCTTCGTCGTCATAGTAGCTGCATATACGCATCAACAAGGAGAATTTCGACGGCAAAGTGAATGTTTATAAAAATTAATGCACATGCCCGATGATTCACGGGGAAACTCAAAAATACGCTTTTCCAAACACTCGGCTGCTATAATCTTCGTCGTCATCTCGCACACGCGTGCAGCGGAATAACCAGTTTTTTCCACCTATGTTTCTAACATAACAACAAGAATTTCGTTATCAAGTTAAAAGCGCCCGCAAACCATTCACCGAAAAACTCTCAAATAACTATATACGTTCTATCCTCGACCGTCGAAACTATGCGTGACCTCTTGCGTCGCAGCGAAGCCTCCAGCCAAGATTACCGACCAAATAAGAAACTCCAAAAAGCGTCACGAGCACGCGAGAGCACATCTCTCGGCGCCAAGCGATAAGCTCGCGGTGGTCCCTCGTATAAGCGGGAGGGCCAACGTTGAAGACTATGTAGTGCAACGGCGGCACGAGGAACGAAATAGGAGCGTGCGGGCACTGGCGAGAGAGAGAGAGAGAGAGAGAGAGAGAGAGAGAGAGAGAGAGAGAGAGAGAGAGAGAGCACGGCTAAATTTAAATGTATGAGCTTCTCGCGCGTTGCATAACTCTAGCCGCGCCGAGAGCGATCGTTTGGATTTGGAAGTCACAATGAGCTGACGCCTCTCGCTTCCGCGAAGCTTTTTCTTTCGTTTTGCCGACTGCAGAGAGCCTGCCTTATATTCGCGTTTCGTACGATCTGTAGGCGCGGACGACCGCGGACTGTTTGATCGTGTTGGTGCAGCGCATCAGCCTCGAGGCTCTCCTCGTTGAGTCAGATATGAGTTTATTTTCGTTGCCCGAGCATTAACGAATGTCACGCAATGTTGCTATTTTCGAGAATTCCCGCTGCACGCGAGCCTGTGTTTACCGGAGCGTATGCGCACCGCGTTTCCACGAGGGATGGTAAATAAGAATCTTTACTTTTTCAACGATTTTTCTTGCTACTGCGTTAAATTCAATTCAATTATAACTGCATGGCAGCATTATGTAAAGTACCAACGACATTTCATCGACCCGCAACGGCGTTTTGTCGCGGCTGCGCGGACGTAACCAATCAGCCCCTCGTGAGTGTTTCGTCATCCTCGTACAATTTCGCTAACGAATTGCAAGATCGAAGAGAGAGAAAAAAAACACTCCGTCGTATCTACACAGCCAGCGCGTAACCCACATATCGAACGGAAAACAGATGCCACAGACGCGTCCGCAAATCAGTCGCACACCTCCTGCGCCCATAAGCATGCCACGGCGGATATATCGCACCGATAGATTATACGTATCGCACGCACCTGCTGATAAGGCGGCATCTGCAGCAGGTCCCTCTCGTCGGCAGCGGTGACCTCGAACGTCGGCGCCGTCTGCATGGGGTAAAGATTGCCCTTGCCCGGATACGAGGTGCTCCGGCGAAACTTGACCGGACTGATGCTGGACTGATGGGCCGTGGGTCCAGGATGTCCGGCGAAGGTCGGACTGGGCTTCCTCCCCTGGAGATTGGCCACCGCCGCCGCGGCAGCCGCTGCGTGAAGGTTCGAGTGCAGCGGCGGCAGATTCGGCACTGACCTTCCGCGGTTCCAGGGCGACAAGGCCGGACTGGCCGCGGCGGCCGAGTGCGCTGCCGGATTCTGGCCCCACTGCTGCGGCCCGGCCTGGGGACCGCCCGACCACGCTGCGTAGCCCTTGCCCTGGAGGTACACCCCTGGATGCGAGTTCTGCTGCTGCTGTTGCTGCTGCTGCTGCTGCTGCTGCTGGAGCTGGCTGTGCCGATTTCCGGGGGCTACGCTGGCGCCTCCGCCGTGGTTGCCCTGCTGTTGTTGCTGCTGCTGTTGCTGTTGCTGCTGCTGCTGCTGCTGAGGGAAGTTGTGGCTGGCGGTGATGGCTCGTCGGGCCCCGGCAGCAGCCGCGGCCGCCGCTGCCGCGCTCGAGCTGGCGAACAGACCAGCCGGGCTGTTGGTGGGGAAGTTCTGGAAGGCCGCGATCGAGCCGTTGACCGGCAGCGCGTGCAAGCTCGTGGGGGTGTCGTCGGCCCAGAGGCTGGGCACCCGCACGTTGGCCTCGTTGCTGAAGCCCTGCAGTGCACTCGAGCTGGTGCTGATGCTGATCGGGTCCTTGTCCACGATGACGGTCGACGAGGAGGAGCTCGAGGAAGTCAAGCTGGCGGCGCTTATGGCGATGCTCTCGGCGTCGCTGGCCTCCTTGGCGGCCTTTTCGTTGCCGGTGTCGAGGCTGCTGCCACCCGGTGACAGCGGCGCCGAGGACTTGCTCGAAGCCGACTGCTGCTGCTGCTTCTCGATCAGCAGTTCGTCCTGCATGATGAGGCTCTGGTTGAGGATAGAGTTGACGGGGCTGCTGGCTGCCGGCGAGAACAGACTCGTCGCCGCGTAATCGCCCATATAAAGTAGCTGGTGGTCCACCGTGAAGTGTTGTTGTTGTTGTTGCTGTTGTTGTTGCTGTTGCTGTTGCTCCTCTTCTTCCTCTACTTCTTCTTTTTTTCTTCTACTTCTTCTTCTTCTTCTTTTCACTGTGTCTCTCTCTCTCGTTCTTCCGGCTGAACTAATGGTGGGTCGGCGAGCCTAGAGACAGCGATTCATCAGCAGGCTCGCGTGGACCGCAGGTTTGTTTTGAATAAAGAAGAAGCGGCAGCGGTGTAGTGGCAGCGCCAGTGGCGCCCGCGTACACTAGTAGTGGTGCACCGTCCTTATAACGGAGCGCCTGCAAAGCTCTGGAGTGAGAGAGAGCCGAGCTTGCGGAACTATCGATCCAGCGGCAGCACGCTCATCGGGTAGAGCTCACCGCGCTTCTATGTAGAGCGTGGACTGGGATGGATAGACGGCGAAAAACGAGCGAGAGAGAGAGCACCCGGAAAAGTCGCGCTCTCCGCCACGCACGCACGCGAATGAACCGGACAACACCACCGGACGAAACACACTGACACACTACTACGCTCGGGGGGTCGGGGGCGTCGTTTTTCCACCCTCGCTGCTGCTGCTGCTGCTGCTTTTCGCTCCCTCCTTCGTATTTCCCAAAAAGGGGGAGGGGGGCCGACAACACCGCTCTCGGCTTACAGCGCGTACGTGTGTATAGTTAATCGAAGAGCCGCGGGCTCGTCGTGCTCGCCTCGGTCGGATGGGGCTGCTGCTCGCTTCTCTGCACTCCTCTGCGTAGTGGCATCTTCCTCTCCGCGTGAACGCGCTCTCCCGGCTCGACTGCTGTCCGCTACAGAGCCGCTGGCTCGCGACGTGCGCTCTCTCGGCAATAAGGGAGATAAGATAAGCGAGATGCTTCCTCCTCTCCCCCCCTCTCTCTCTTTCTCTCTCTCTCTCTCTCTCTCTCTCTCTCTCTCTCTCTCTCTCTCGCTCTCGCTCTCGCGCCGAAAAAACAGTCGCCCGCACGCGCGAGCACACCTGCACACACGCGCACTCCTCTCTTCTACGCGTACAATCGTCGTAATCCGTATCCGCGCACGACTGCCTCTGCTGGACTCCCGCTAGCTGCCGACGAGCGCGAGCCTCCGCATCTTCGGAGTATATCACACTGCAAGCTCTCGCTGCTCTCTCTCTCTCTCTCTCTCTCTCTCTCTCTTTCTCTCTCTATCTCTCTATCTCTATCTCTCTCTCTCCTCGGCCCCTGCGTACGTGTCTTGTTGCGTCGTCGCCACCTGCGCCGCTGCTGCTGCTGCTGCTGCAACGACTGTCTAACTCGAGGGGCTGCGAGGGGGAGCTTGCAGCAGACGACGTCCGCAGAACGTGTCCGCCTCGCGCAGTGTTTGTTTCTGTGCAAATATGATACACTCGTTTTCGGCTGTGCAATCGCGGAGGAGGAGGAGGACGACGACTACGGCACGCAGAGCGGCGTTGCTCGGGTTCGATCGTGCCGTGGTGCGCCTGCCGACTTTTGGAACACTGAGTGGCGGTCTCCTCACCGACGACTATAGCCTCGATCCGCTCTGCTCTCTTACCACCACACACGGACCGTCGGAGCTCGTCGTCGGCTGCGCGAGCTTAGCTCGGCGTGGGGGGAGGGAGGATAGCTGGCTGGCTGGCTGCGCGCGCGCAAGCCTAGGCCATCGCGGGGAGCAGCCAGAAAAGCTATGCGGGAGCGAGCGAGCGAGAGGAGTTCGCGCCGACGCGCTGCGAGGCTCTCCGCACTGGCCGAAATGCGCGCGCATCGACCTGCGCGCCTCGTATACGTGCATATCCGTGAGTACGCGCGCGTAAGTATGTGGAGTTACGTAGTGCGGAGCAGGCCAGGTCACCGTGTGAGAGGTCTATAGATAACACGTAAACACGAGGCAGAGCGCAGGCGCTGACGGCGAAGACGGCAAAGGAGAAGCGAGGAGGACTCGTCGTCGGGACGCAAGCGCGAGTCTCGGGCTGCGAGGTATATATACCTGGCATTCGCCGAGAGATTTTGAGAACCGATGAAACCTTCGGATCGCGCGTATAGGTTTTTTTCGGGCCAAAGCTTGCTTTGATTGCCGCGCGAGATTGATTATTTTCATACCCCCTGCACTCACGTGACTATCACGTGAGTCATCGTGTAAGGCTTGGAATGCGTTCGAAATCCAAATTTCGTAAACAAACCCTGCACATTATAGTTAGAGTGCTGAAATGTCCGGCATCTACTCGTCATGCTGCCAGTTCAGTTCAAAGAGACTTACGGATAATATTTCAGAACAAAAAATTAATTTGCACCAACGGACTCGAAATTTTTACTGCATACTGCATAATCACGAATAGTAAAAGTGGATTGCATGTTTCATAAGAGTGAAGAGTCGATGCGTGATGAAATCAATATCTGTATATTATCGCAGTCCAACAGAAGTTCAATAAAATAACAGAACCGAATGTTTATGCAGCATTATTATCGGAAACATGCAATATCAACGTTATAAAATTTAAAATTATTACCTACATGTTGTTTAACCGTTCAAATGCAAGTTGATTGCTTTATCGCGATTTATTGGTGTCAATGACGGGGATAAAAAATTGTTATATATCAAGAGAAAGAATGTAACGAAACAATCTTCGATCAGGTTTTCAACTAACACTAAAATATTGATAATACAACCTTGAGCGTGTTATTGAACATTTATGTGATCATGCTAAGTTTTGATATTTTTCTAAAAACATGACTAAATCTTAGAGGCATCCTATTGTGTTACCCTTGTTTATATGATTGCAATACCACAGAAATGCCTTGTAAAATACTTTTACAATATCAAATTAAAAAAATAAAATAGCAAAACCATTACCAGTTAAAGCTCAAGATACCTTAGGCAACCCCCACAATTCCAACAAACCGTAAGCAACCATCCCATGATCCCCCAAAAAATCAAACGCCTCCCTTACCCCGATTCGCTCGTCATCCCCCTCAACTCCCACCCCAAAGAACCTTCTCGACAATCCAACATTCCCCACCGCACGATTCCGAAAGTCAGCAGCAGCGTTGCCCTGGCGCCGGGCACTCCCGCACCCCCAGGCGCATTACTGCTACTTCACGGGGCTGCTGCAGCGACCCAGCGACCGATATAGAGCCTGGCGATACTGCACAACGGGCTGATAAGAAAGAGCGCGGGGAGCCGGAGTGAGAGAAGGTAGTAGTGCTTATCGGGATTGCCGTGCGTGCGGTCATAAGATTGTTAGAATCGTAAATGACGGATGCTTTGTTTGTTTTATATAGAGGTGGAAGATAACACATTATTTACTGCTTGAAAGTGATTATATGCCGCTTTTTGAATGAACAAACTTTTTAGTACGCCTCGAATCAGTCAAACCATAACATGTGTTAAAATTTTCAAAAGTATTTCGATGGAAATAATACGAGGCACAATCGAGCTCCAGACCAATGAGCCGAAAATCCAAAAATAAAATCAGAAACAAAATAGGTACGTCCAGAACAAATTTCCATTCGCCCTCAACGCTCGCGTAATTCCAAGAGTGCACCCGAGGCAACCGTGCCAGCTAAAATTCCGTCAGATAAAACCTACGCGCAACCGGAGTCCGCTCCGCATAAAAATTCAAAACGAGAATATCGCGTACATGCGCGACTCTACCCAGGACGTTTCGGAAAATCCGATAAGGGATGCTGTAGCCGTATAGCAGCACATCTACATACATAGCCGCACACTAGCAGTTGGTACAAACGAGCCCGGGACAAAAAAAGCCTTGTGTATTTGCACGCTGCGGAGAGCACCTGACGCTAGAGCGCTTCGCTCTTTATTCGCTGCGCTGCAGCTCTCTGTGCGCAGCTGCGACGACCTACATAGTTCTCTCGCGTCTCTCTCTCTCTCTCTCTCTCTCTCTCTCTCTCTCTCTCTCTCTCTCTCTCTCTCTCTCTCTACCTCTCTCTCTCCCGTTCATGCTCGATGCGCGCCATGGATCGTAAATTCGCGTGCGGGGCAATCGCGCCCAAACCTATAAACAAACGAGTCACGGGAAAGAAATAAAAAAAATAAAGGAATAACGGTTCCCGAAAATGGCCCCTGCGACCCGAAGATTTAATTGTGGCGTTAATTAAAGATCCAAGAAAAACCCGGATGCGCTATCGAGGCGGTGTATCTACTGTTGACAACATTCAGTTATCAGGGGTGGCTATCTTCGTTTTTGATTTGGGATTGGAAAACATCCAAATCTGGTTTGTTTGCAGCACATTCTGTTCTGCTGCAATGAAGTTTTTTTCTGTTATCTGGGAAAGATTCTCCCTCTTCAGCATTTCTTCATTGGAAAAGAAAATTGAGAATATGTATTGTTGAGAATAATTTCCAGTTCCCGCATTTCTTTTATGGCATTTATTTTAATCCACATTGAACCTACTAAAACTACTGCAAAATAAACATTTCTAACATTAAAACCTCAAAGCATCATCCGCTCCAATCCTCATTCAACCAGCGTCGCATTCATTTCATTAAACGCACATACAACAATCTATCCGCTAATAATCCCCTAAAAGCAGGCAAGCGTTGTAGAAATTCGCTTTCTCGACTCGCTCTCCTCATAATCGGATATGCCGGAAGTATAACCGCGGCGGTAGAACCCGACACGTATGCCGATAAGACGATTAGATGTCTGTGCGGATGTACACTAATACTGGCCCTAGACTTTTACCTTCATGAGCGATTCGCACAATCCGGATCAGGGGCAATGTGGGGATAATGTATGCAGGGATTGCACATATTAATTCTCGTGTAAAAGCTGGAATAGCTATGTTGGAAACCGCGGCACGATTCAATAATTAAATCGTGCTTTCCGAGATGTCGAAATATGATTACGTAACACTTGGCGCAGTTCATTATTTAAAATATTTTAACAATTTTAATAGCTTATATAAATATTATAGAAATGATTTTCAAGCACATTGTGACGAAGTGCTAGCTAGCGCGAAATTCGAGCTCGTATGGAAATAGCTGAGGTGCCGGATTTCGTTCTAACATAAAAATAAATGCTGCTGATTCAGGGTTGGCGATTTGAAAGATTGAAATACTTTTAGTTAATTACTTCTATGCGTCAGCTATGCACTAGATCGTGTTCTCGGAGTAGCATGACAAACTACGGTAAATGATTATAAAAGTGTCGTGGGATAAGATTACACTTTCCTATACGTAACAAAACAAATGTTAAAAAGAAGTGTAGTACTTTTAATTTGAGTATCACAATCTTCGACAGTAATAAGATAATACCTTGCAATCACGAGCACTTTAATTCTTATAATTACAATATTCTAGATGTTATAGAATTGTAATGAAAAACATAAATTATAATACTAAAGCTATTTGCTACAACGGTGTTCAAAGTTGTCTTATTTAAACAAGACATACATAATTACAAGGCTAATGAAATATTTCCTTGCAGATGAATATATTGTTATTGTTAAACAAAATTAAACATTTTGAAACTTTCACGACAAAAGATCTTAAAAGTTCGTATAAAGTCTTTCTATTATCATTAACCTAATTTAAGCACAGCTTGACGAATTGTAACACTTCATGCGCCTATGGATATGCAACCAGGACATCTCGTGTGAATAGCTGTAAGATAACATTCTGGCAGGCTTTCGCGAAGGTAAGGTAGAAAATTATTCGCTTTATAAAACTATGCCATCGAAAACTTCCTTTTTCTTACGAAAAATACGCAGTTCAGATTATAAAAATCTATTCCAAAAAGTATTGCAATATAACGTAAGAACTCAATGGTAAAAAAGTCTGCAATGGTATAAGGAATGTCGGTAACTCGGTCAGTGGCGCCTCTAGCGACAACTTCGCGAAACTCCGGTCGATTCGGCGGGCCGCCAACCGTTTGAAATGAAAAGTGCATCGAGCTGCATCCATCCCACTTCAACGATTTCATAGCGATTTTTAATTTTCTCTTCTCTCTGCATAGTAAGCAATAAACTTTCCCGAAGAGATGTGAGATAAAAATCTGAAAAACGAAACTGGCTGCCGGTCCCAGCGTAAGGCAAACCCGATAGAAGGATCGGTATGTAAATGCATCGGCAATCCTAGACCGCGACGAGGAGCAGCAACAGCGCAGTCTACTTGTATACACACCCGGGAAACTAGTTCTCTCCTAAAGCATTCCTGGAAGACGTAAGAGAGAGAGAGAGTCTGCGCGGCCATTCATTCTTCTTTTTTCCCTCTTCTAAAATTCTCGTTGGCTCTCTCACGCGGCTAATTTTCACTTTTTCCATGCTTTATTTTCCGTTTCCTCTCCCGCTCGCTCTACTTGCCTCTCGACGTCTCTAAGAGACGAGTTTCCTCTATGGCCCCTCGGGATTTTTCCGACTTAGTCGGAATCTAAGACTGGTTTAGCGATCCAGTTCTCAATCTCCTCTAGCTTATGGTTGCTGCCGTAGCTTCTTGCCCGCTTTGCCTTGGCACATAGAGATGCCACGGTCTCGAGCAATCTGAGCTTTGGTTAACAAATTCAGACGCATTAAAAGATACTATTGTTTCTATTTTGTACGCGGCTATCAACTGATCGTAGTGTAACAGTCAGTTTCCTAAACTTTGCATTTCGTAGGTATACTCGGAGAAGTCCTTAACCCGCATAGACCGTATAAATAGATGATCCCCAAGAGGACCACATATTTCTTCACAATATATGGTCACCATTGAAGGCGTGACATTGAACCTAGGCGAAGAGCTTAACCTTGACAAATTTTGTTCGTATGCTCAATTTGCATGATTTCAAGAATGGAGCTCTAGCCCACTCTCGTAAATTATGAACATACACCAAAGGTTAATTGGTCAAAAAGGCGCGGACACACCATAAAGAGACATCATCATCGTCTTCTTCTTTTTTTTTTATCTAAGAGTAATTGCCTCGGTCACTGGTGTTCTACTGTCTGCCGTGCGAGCGATCGTTAACTCTATTTTTATTGGATTTTCGGAGATAAAGAAAAAAACCTTGAATACGTAACAAAATCCACCGAAGGAACATTATTTCACACAAACGAGCGGCGTCCAACTGTATCAAATTACGAGACTCCGTAATTTCGGATTCAAACGATAAATATCGAGACGAGTATAGTGGTATGTAACATAAAAGGTCGCGAAACCTGTTACGTTATGAATTGATAGCGCGGCTATATTTTGCAATCAACATTTTATGTAATGATTTTCGGGAGGTCGCGCTGTTTGATTTCTAGTTCTCCTCCGCCTGATGGGCTTGTGGAAGGAAAAAAAATTGTCCAACGAGCATTCCTCGCGCGGACTATACCTGCACACTGCCCGTAATTACGTTTCGCGCGACGTGTTTGCGCCACGCAGGCTGCTTTTGCAAATTCAAAGATGAACGGAATGAAAAAAAGGAAAGCCCACAACAAGGGTGTGCCCGGTGGTAAATATAGGCAACGAGTCATGACGAGGATCGTGAAAAAAGGACGAAGGAAGCTCACCGGCATCTATATGCAAAATCTAATGGTGCAGCCACGATAACAGCTCGTCGCTCTAACTAATTGCATAAATCAGCGAGCGGGAGAGGGGGTAAGGGAGAAAGAGAAAGAGAGAGAGAGAGAGAGAGAGAGAGAGAGAGAGAGAGAGAGAGAGAGAGAGAGAGAGATCAAAGGAGCCCACGAGCGAAACAAAAATAGGGAACGAAAAATAAGGAGATGAGCATGGCACAAAGCTGATGGGCAAACGTAAGAAAGGGCTATGTGTCGAGACAGTCGCATCAGGGACAGACGATAAAAACGGTATCCAAAAGTGGGACAGGTGCGAGGATTGTCGCAGACTAAGCAAACAAACAACAAGCTGTAAAAGAGCTGGAATGAAATTCCAAAGGGCGAACTCGTTCCGTTTGCCGCTCGTCACTATTCAGCGAGTGCATCGCAACAGGTCCAAAAAGACACACGACGATGAGGTAAAAAACATTATCATCACAGACACGCTGACTGCAGACGCTGCTGCTTCTTGACCGCAAGACTAAATAAAGAGGAAATCGAGAGCGAAGCTGATGCCGGCTGAAGGGAGACCTTCAAGGGCAGCGAGGATAAGCCGAAGGATGTCCGGTACGCGGAGAACGAGAGCTGATGGAGTGTGCGACAAAAGGGCTCTGAGAAAAGAAAAACGAACGGGCGTTGCGCGCTGCAGACAAGATGAGAGATCCAATAGGAAGAGTCCGTCTCTCACTTGGTTTTTCACTCTCTTTTGATGTAGTAGCATAGCCGAGAGAGGCTTCCAATACATAGGAGATGCTGCTATATAGTGCATTCCACGAGAGAATGGATCGTTAGACACGAGTCTAATCGCAAACGAAAACAAAGGTATGTTCAGCTACTAGGTTCGGATCGCATCGGGTTTTGAGTCGCGATGGCTCGTGATGCGTCATATGTAATTTATCTGACGGAAGAAGTTGAAATTTACGGCGGATAATGTTATGGAAACACCATATTCCGAACGAAATTTTCCGTTTCGAGAAGAATGAAGAAAAATAATTATGAACCATCCCCGAGTATTCCTGCCTCGATAAACATTCCGAATAAAGGTAACAGGTTCTATACGTTTGATCAGTCCGTGTGAACAAAACCTTCGAAGCATAAATAACGCCTTGGATTGTAGAAAAAAATTCAAGATAAACTGAACTAGAAGCCACGCGTAATTTGTTCGCGTCACATGAATAAGAGCCAACACGACGGCCTGGACCAATCTAGATTAACACAGCTGATTAGCATGGGATGGCTCTCGCACCTGTTTTTAGAAGCCGCGCATAGTTGTAATTCGGTCGGCCCGTCATCTATCATAATTTTCCAGTCGGCCTCTGCTCATCCTCCCCTTTATATCTTCCATACGCTTCGTATGCAAATATCGTACCTGCCGGCCTACATCGACTGGAAAAAAAAGACGAGAAAACCCGACTACCGTGGACGATCGGCCGGGCATATTCGAGGAAAAAATTACCGGTAATCCGTGATGTAAGTTTTCGGATGCCAGCAGTGTGTTACGGGATCAGTTATTATACTGCGGGTAAGGGAAGATATGCTTCATGGAGACGGTATGCAATAATTTATCAAGATGTGATTAATGTGTTAAGCAGCACTTTTTATTCATAAAAATATGTTTTCATAACCTATAGATGAAAGGAAATTTTAATATTTACAGGAGAAAAGTACAATGATTGCAGCTTGGTTAAGCGTGCGATAAAATGATCGACGATATGTACTTAACTATAATTAACATCTTCTCTATAACATATAGAATCATTTGTTTAAATAAAAACAAAACAAATTCTTTAGATTTATATGATTTAAAAGCTGTGACTTTCTAATGATTACAAGATAGTGATGCGATTTTGTACATGAGCAAAAAAATAATATATTTTTCTCGTAACGCATACAAGTACGTAGTTGATATGGTGATTTGAAAATTCGAGGTTCTCTTTGTAATATCGTTAAAAAGTAGATTCTATTGTTTACCATTCAAACAGTATAACCTGTTCAATAAATTCTACTTTTCAGTAAAATATTTCAAACATTAATGCTGATGGATGATTATTATATACGTATTCGATGAGTCTTTCTTTAATATTTCAAAGATTTTAACCTCGTAACTTTTAAATGCTAGAAACAATGATTAAAGCGCATCTATATCCTAAGGATGACAATCAGTCTTGTCGGGATGAATCTTCTACGATGAGCATACATATTTATACATAAAACTGTTTGTTCTTATTAAAAAGTTGAAGATCAAAAATGGATATTCTTCATCGTTTTTTCGCTTATTACCACAACGACAGCTCGTCAAGAGAACAAGCGTAGTATAATTATTGATTACAGGTTTTGATCAGAGTCGAGAAGTATTTTTTTTTTAATACATAAATATCGAATGATGTAGATGACGTATTTTAACTCAATTCGGCGCATTTGTAATAATATCAGGATGATTCGGTAAAATTTATAAAATGGAATAATCGGATGAGACTCCCAATTCTAGGTGTCATTCGAAATATATAAACCTTGATATCAGAAAAAAAAGAACGCATTAGCGATCGCATTTGTCATAGATTTTAATGACCGTCAAATGCTATTTTCCAATCTCGGCTATAATTGATTTAACGTAGCAATTTTCTAAATTTATTCAATCGTATATTGTATATCAGTTTATAGATATTGCCAATAAAACTGCAATAAATATTTTTCTAAATTTTCGAATAAATCTTCTATGCTGTTGAACCACCTCAGAGTCACAACGCTTCGAGAGGAAAAACGCGTTAGCTCGTAGATCAAACTGCCAAACGATAGCACACTAGTGATCGTCTCAGTTCGTAATATAACATATAATGTACTAAATAATTATAGCGACGGAGAGCGTGCGATTACCAATTCGAGAGCGCAACGCGTCTTTCCCCATTGTAATATATATTTAGTTACGTGAAAATTGAAAAATTCAACTCTATAAATTTCTAAGAACAGCTAAAGAACTGCGTTTAGCCTTCGAGACGTCCTATCTGCCATAGATTATCTGCTATATACTCCCTAACAGCTTTTAGCTTTTGCATTGATATACCGTTGCGGTCGTGGCTCGCTGACAGTCACGGGCGAGCACAGTCGTAGCGGGAAGAAGAGTGTCCCGTTGAGTAATCTCGAGGATCCTTGAAGAAAAAGCTTCCATCATCTCGCGCCAGAGACAGGGACAGAGACGGGGAGGGAGAGAGAGCTCGCTCCCTTTGGCAGACGAGCCCATCAGAGGCCGGCTGCGACGTGCGTCGAGGCTGTTCTCGGCGTTAGCACGAGGTTGAAGCAGTCGGGCGGAACCGCGACGCAGCTCGGCTGCAGCTTGCTCTTGACGTCGACCTTGGCTGGCGCGCTTATGTCGAACTTGGACAGGAGTCCCGCGAGCACGACGAAGGCGAAGCCCTGTACGAGCCTCTGGCCGATGCAGGTTCTCTTGCCGGTCGAGAAGGGGACGAAGTGCTCTGGTCTGACGACTCTGGTAACGATCTTGTCGTCCTTCTCGTCTTCCTTGAGGAATCGCTCCGGTCGGAAGGTCTTGGAGTCGGTGCCCCAATAGGCCTCGCCCAGGTTCAGGTCGTAGTTGTTGAGGAAGATGACCGTGTCCTTGGCGACGGGGTAGCCACCGATTTCCGTGTCGCATGTGGCCACGTGTGGGACTATGGGCGAGCTCGATATCCTGAGCGTCTCCCAGATGGTGGCTTCTGTATAGGGCATGTCGAATCTGTCCTTGAGCGAGACCAGCGCAGACTCGCTGCTGTCGTACTTTTCCCTCAGAACCGCGTCGCACTCGGCTTGAATCTTGGCCTGGACATCGGGATGCGTGACGATGTTGGCGAGGACCATCATGACCAGGTTACCGATCGCGGAGTGTCCGCCCAAGAAGTCCTCCAGTTCGTAGATTATGTGCTCCCAGGAGAGCTCGGACTCGGAGCTCTCCAGATGGAGCAGGAGGGCGTCGGTGAAGTCACGAGGTACTCCGTTCTCCAGGTCCAAGCTGGCGCGCCGCGGTTCGATGATCTGCTTGAGGATGAAGCTGCGGATGTCGGTGGCCCAGTTGTTGAGACGGTCCAGGTGTCGGTTGTAGAAGACCTTGAGCCAGGGCAGGAAGTCGACGGCGTATCCCTGGTTGATGTCCCAGAAGATTTCGTCGAAAATGCGGACCACCCGGTTGAACTGGTCGTCGGAGTAGCCAAACCGGGTCGAGCACATGTACTGCGTGAACATGTTGCCGATGGCTCCGAGGATCAGCGGCTTTACGGCCTTCTCTCCCCTCAGGACTTCGGTGTTGGACGGCTGGCTCAGTTGGTCCAGGAGCTTGGCCATCTCGTCGATGGCCACGCGGGAAAGCTCCTCTTGCTGGGAGCTGCCGCCGCGGGGCGAACAGAAGCTGCGGGCGATCGATCGGCGCTTGCGCTGGATGTCGGACCAATCGCAAAGGGCGAGAGCTGAAAATTGAAGAAATTCGTTCGTTAGACGTGTGTGTGTGTGCGCGGCGAAACTACCTTTTTTCTTATATTACTGATCTCCAGCAACTCTGACTTTCGAACATGGTCACCGAGCGCACTCGACGAATTTTCTCGAATAAGCTGTGATCCGCATGATTTGGTCTACAATTGTTGCAAACTGCGGAATTATACGAGTGAAAGTTGATTAACATTTTGGAGTGTAGAGAGAGACAGAGATTGCATCATTTCATTGAGGATGGATTGGACGTCGGCCGCCGCGTACCGAGTCGGAAATTGTGACGATCGGCGGTTCGACGAAGCACACGCGAGTGTATAAATATTTTGAAGTTCGCGCGAAAACACATTTCAATGAGACTACAAAACGACAGCGCCACGTAATAAAAACAGAGGAATAATCGTTAATTACGTCGCCGGTGGCAGTCGAAAATTATGTTAATACCAGCGTATATATTTATGTAAGAGATTGGATATTGCGATTAGCGGTGGTTTGAACTTGACCCGAAAGAGCATCTATATATACATATGCTCGTGTGTGTCTCTCTCTCTCTCTCTCTCTCTCTCTCTCTCTCTCTCTCTCTCTCTCTCTCTCTCTCTCTCTCTCGCAGATGTCGCTCGTCGTTCCGCATTCTAAGGACGTTTAGTAAGCGCGGAGAGGAAGATCTGCCGGCGGCGCGACGTCGCCCGATAATGCGTGTAAATATAGGAAGATACAATTCTCAAAGTCCTTGACCCTGGACTTTCATGGCGGGAATTACCAAAATTTCCCGAATATCGCTCTCTCCCGCGTCCGGTCCGGCGATTATGCCCATATAAGTATAAGTATGTGTATATATCGTATATATATATATATATATATATATATCGTACAGGCACGAGGAAGTCATCGGGGCATCGCCGTTCGCCGAGAAGACATCGTGATGCAATACACACCGGATCGGCATAATCAAGCAGTTTCCCATCATACCCGTATGATTATTCAATTTTGTTTTTTTTTCGGTTTAAAATGTAAGAGAAACCTGTAGACAGGAATCCGAAAAATTTGTCCTCGATATGTGTATGTAAAAGGGTTTTTCCTCGAATCTCCATTCTCAGACGCAGTCTTCCTGATCGATTAACGAATTTTTTCGATTTTCCTCACCGCGCGTGAGGTCGTCGACGCGCAGGAGGAATTTCGGTAAATCTAGACGTGCGCAAGCGAAAACTCGCCGGCGCCGGAGAGATATCGCGGCTGCTTCCGAGAAGAGGCTCTCTCTCTCTCTCTCTCTCTCTCTCTCTCTCTCTCTCTCTCTCTCTCTCTCTCTCTCTCTCTTACTCTCATGGTTAATTCGACTGTATATAAAAGTGGCTTTTACGGGCTCGTCGACTCGCTTCCTGCTCCCGATACGCAGCCCGGCGGTGATGCAGCAACCGCATATACGTCATGCGCGCGCACGTGTAAACTCTTTTGAGAGTCTGGCTTTCGAGTGAGTGCTAAAGCTCCGCCGAAGAAATTAAGAGTAACCGGTCCGCGATAACGATTTTTGCCGGTCTTCACTCTCGACGAGATCGCTCCGGCGTGTTGTGTGACTTTTCTTTTCGCGCGCGCTTATAAGTACTGTATGCGCATGTATGAATGGCTGCGAATGGAAAAAGGAAGAAAAGGAAACTGGAAGTTTTATCGCGTCGCTGTGTGCATGTTGGAAAATTTCGAAGAGGAATAAAAGATGCCAAAAATAGTTCAGTAATAGAAAACAGTGAAAAGATCGTTGACATCAGTTCCTAATCGAAAGGACTCTTAAAATTGCATTTGGAGACCGACTCGTCGCGCTTTGTGCACACGAGTCAAAAGCCAATATATAATGCTCGCCGCGCGGTCCCGATAATAGTCTTTCCGCTACACGCCGATATACGTCTCTCATACCCTTTGCAAAACAAATGTGCGACTCCGGCTTCATTATCATCCTCCTCAATGTTAAGATAGAAAAATTCCCCCGCCTGTAGGGCAGCTCCAGCGCCGGTGCAGGATATTCTAGAAAGATCCCTCGCGATATTATAATGCCCCGCTGTACGTGCGCTAAACTATTAACAAATGAATTCGCCTTCCTCATTACCTCCGTGCGCATGCAGTAGTGTACGTGTAAGCTTCGCGGATGATTCCATGAATATATCCCGATCCGTCAGATCCGGACGTCTGAATTAGAATCGCACATATCAAAACAACCGATCGAGCGCAATGTAAACAAGAGCCGTTTTGTGAAGCGCTCTTTTTCTTAAAAAAAAAGCCCGATGCAGAGAGACGCTGATGCTCTCTCCTGATTCATGCACACACACACATACACACACACACACAAACACATAGTGAATTCGCGCGTGCGCGCTCGAGTTGATCCCGTTAATCTAGATCGATGGCGATGATTGTGCGCGAGAGCGGCGCTCGCCCGTGGATGAAAATAACAGTAAGTCGCGGCCGACGTGCGTTTCTGCGTTCTCTGTGAATTAGCCCGTCGCGGGTATAAGTACGCGCACCACACGTGGGTATACGCACAGCTCGCGTGCGTGAGTCACTTGTTTATCAACCTATTTAACGTATACAGTGCGTCGCGGCGCAGAAAAAAAAGTGTCGTGTCAGTCGGTCCCCCCCCCCCCCCCCGGCCCTAATGCGGCTTTCTTTTCTATACGCCTCTAAATGCTGCAATGGAAAGTGTGCTGTAACTGTAATTTGTTTACAGGCAAAATTGCACGATGTCTCGAAGTTTCCTAGTACGTCGACTTTCGTTTGCTCCGACGAGAAACCGATGTGCAAATATTATAGCATACGGACGACGATCGATTGCACCTTCCCGCCCAACCGATGCCGATCTCCGTTACAGCCCTCGCGCATAAAACGAAATGGTAAATCATAAGTCTGGGAGTTAAGAGTCAAAAGCTCGATCGGCGCGCGAGCGTCTAACGGTCGACAATTTCATCAGCGCGAGCCGCGGCTGGCCCCGCAATGAGATATTGGCCAATAACGCGCAGAAAGTGCGCATGCACACAAGCGCTGCGCATAATATAAGACGCACAATATATTATCTCTCGGCGGCCGTTGGCCAACGCGTTGGAAAATTTTCCGAAATAAAAATCGCGAGAGCTCTGGGCGCCATGAAAACCACACGCGTGCGTCTGTGTGTGCGCGCATAGCGACGACGGCGCGAGCGAGAGACACGATATCTTTCGAAAGTGCACTCGTTGCACCGCACGTGTGCGCGAGCCTGCCGCCGCCGCCGCCGCGAGAAAACTCACGCAGACGACGAATATAAAAAAGGATAGAAATAAAAGTGTGCAGTATAGCGAGAGAGAGAGAGAGAGAGAGACTCGTGATCGCGCGCACGTCGCGCATATGCACTAAGGTCGAAGATCATATTCCATGTCTAATCGTGTGTATGGCGTTTATATTAGCGATAAACGGAATATACACTGTCGCCGCCGCGCGTGCTCGGAGGGAACGCGATGCGGAGGAAGAGAGAGAGAGAGAGAGAGAGAGAGAGAGAAAGGGGGAGACCCGGAAACAGCTTCCGCCATGTCAGACTGCAGACGCCAGCATTCGTTTGAATCCGGGGCTTTCCTCGAATGACTCGCTCATCGAAATGTTTTCCACTTACGCGCGGGTTATAGCGATGGACGTTATGTCACACGTGACTCTACGATCGCTTTCGTTCTACCGATCTTTATCGGTTTTTCGGGAAAACAGTACAGCTACCCCCCGAGAACGCAGCGCGAATCTCGGGGTGGGAAAAAAGCTCGCGTGTAGCAGGCCGGCGGCATTGCGCGCGTCACGTGTTTATCAGAGATGCAGACGGAGAGCCCGAGACGAGAGCCAAGAGCGACTATAAGGGTTAATGCAACGCGGAGAGACGCGTGCAGGTAAACGAGACTCGCGCGTACACGGCGCGAAGCGCACCTTTCTCTCTTCCTTTTCTCAAGAACGGTAATCCAGATCGATACGGGCTCGCGAGCGCCGAGCCGCTGAGTGAATGGGGTCATTGCCAAGTCTGAGCATTTCAATAACGCTCATGATTCAGATGAATGGACGACGAGAGGATCGAGCACTGCAGCGGCCGCCCCGCGCTGCTATATTTTTAAATGCCGATCTCGCGGAGGGAAGCTCACGCGCCAAGGTCCCTGACGGGATCTGGTTTCATTAAATCTCTCTCTCTCTCTCTCTCTCTCTCTCTCTCTCTCTCTCTCTCTCTCTCTCTCTCTCTTTCTTATCCGATTGGCACGTGACGAGGAAGAAGAAAGTCAAGTTTTCATTGAGTCACGCCGCGTGTAAGGACATCGCCCTGACAAGATTTCGGATTGTGATCGGGAGGCGCACGCGAGGCTTTTTGCCGTACCGAGCATGTTCGAAGAAGAGGAGACAATACAGCCACCCCCTATACTCTATACGCGATATCGTCGTAGAGAATATGGGGGTTTCGTATCCCTCGACCAGAGCGCAGCATTAGAGATAAAAGTGTTGGTCTGCTTACAGTTATTGCGATCGCCGCCGAAGAGCTGATGGAACCTCATGAAGTCCGGCCTGCCGCCGAAATGGCTGCCCTTAGTGATGAGCACCTCCTTGACGAGCTTGTAGCTGCTGACGATGACGCATTTCGACACGCCCAGCTGGATCTCGTAGATGTCCCCGTACTCCCTGGCCATGTTGGTGAATGCCTCGAAGGGTCCACCGGCTCCTCCCAGCTTGTGGAGACTACCGATCAGCGGAAAAGCCCTCGGTCCCCTCAAGCTCTTCTTCGCCGTCGTGACGGTCGTCAGTGTCTCGCCGTCCTCCTCGAGCTTGGAAGCTTTGCCGTTTATCAGTCCAGCCGCCAGCACGAGGGCCTTGAGGCGATCCAGCCAGCTGTCCAGAAAAGCGAACGCCGCCGCGAGAACGGCCGCGCAGGCGAACAGCAGCCAGAAAACGGTGCTCATGGTTTCTGTACGCGTGTGTTGGTAGCTCGCGCTACTCTTCTCTCTTTCTCTCTCGCTCTCTCACTCACTCCCAAGGTCAAGGTCAGGCGCGCCGCTGACCGAGAAAAGTTTTTCTCTCGGCTGCAGTGGTTTTTTCTCCTGGCTTCCGGTCGTTGATGGTGCTGCTTTCCGCAGCGCGTTCTCCTTCGTTGGCGAGGGTTGATCTCGCGCCGTTCCTCACTTCCTTAGCGATGCTATCTCGGAGCGAATTAATTTTCTTCCCTCTTCGCCTTCTTGCCCGTCGACAGGATATACTCGCGAGATCGCCACTCGGTTTTTTTCTCTCTCTCTCTCTCTCTCTCTCTCTCTCTCTCTCTCTCTCTCTCTCTCTATCTCTCTCTTGAGCGCGCGCTTTTCGCAACGAGGTGAATTCGAGTCCTTAAAAGAGCTTGCTCGCTCTCGCGCGCTCCTGCGCCTGTCTATGTGTACACATAAAAAGATCTCTCGTTTCTTCGGCTCTGCTCTTCACCGGTGACACTGCTCTCCCATTTCTCGGACAACTGCGGACGAAGAGACAAATTCGCTGGTGTTAATTTATCGGTATGCAGAGGGGACGCGAAGGCGAGGCGAAAAATTGATTTGCCGAGCGATTGAAATTTTGCTTTCACGCGTATATTCATCGAAAATATGTTTAGTCAGTCCGTGCCCAGAATAGTCAGAATAACTCGGCAGGATGCGAAATGTAAGCTTGCAGTAAGTTTTCCTTAGTGACGTGACTGCTCGGTGAAAAAAAAAGAAGAAAAAAAAAATTTTTTTTTTAAATGTCTGAATACTGGAACGGAAATTCACTCGATATCGTGCCAAGACTACGCGCTTTTCCTGCGGGTAAATGTAAATGCTATCCACCTACCTGTCGACTTGTTCGACGACAGCAACCCTCGAAGTCGCACAGCTTGACTCGTCGGATTTTCCCAGTTCGAAAACTTTCCAGTGAAAAATCCGTGATCGTATAGTCACGTATAGGAGTGACGGAGTGCGTTGGCGCGTCGGTGCTCTCGTCTCGGTGAGTTTTCGTCGAGTGGCCTCTCTCTCTTTCTCTCCTCCTAGCACCGGGCACTCCCTGGCTATGTGTGCTGCGTATAGGTAGCCGTACGTGTCCGTGTGTACAGTGCGTATGCGCGCGCGTCCACGCAGTCTCCTCGGTGTATATCAGTATGGAACAGGACACTAACTCTCCTGCTCGCTGGCTAAGCGCTCGCGTAATGTGGAGAAAAGGAGAGCGGCTCTCTTATATATAGCAAGAGCGAGTTATCCCCTCAGGATCGCGCCTCGGAGTGACGAGCGAGACGCGGAGGCTCTCCCGGTTATACTGCGTGTGTCTCTTGTATTCACCTCCTCTCTTAAGTGCTCGCGCTCGGCCGCCCCGCCGATGGTGGTGGTGGTGGTTGCGCTGGCGGCGGTGGTGGTGGTCGCCGCCGCCGCGGTGGTGGAGTGCCCATATGGGGGCTCATGAGATGCAGAGCGAGATAGCCCGAGAGAGAGAGAGAGAGAGAGAGAGAGAGAGAGAGAGAGAGAAGAGAGAGAGAGAGAGAGAGAGAGAGAGAGAGAGAGAGAGACGGAGAAATGAGATGCCCCGACGACGGCGACCGGTACCGTTAGAAGTATATACGCCACCGGATGCGGAGAGACTGCTGCCGCGGCTCTCGCTCTTCCCGAGCTGCGAGCTCTCCGTATTTTTCTCACAGGCGGACACCCGCGAGCAACACGCGGCCTCTGTAGCTGCACTTTCTTCTCTTGTATGATAGCTACTGCTCGTTATAGACGCGACGGTGGGCGGCCCGTCTGCGGGTCACGCGCGAGCCGAGCTTTATTCTTCGTGCGCTCAAGTATTCACGAATCATCATATGTTTGTTTTTATATTATACGCGATGAGGTGCTGAATTTCTCGACGAGTGTGACTGGTGCCGTATAGTTCCGTGTACCGTCTACGTACTTACGTACATAATATTGTTGGGATGGAACGGCGTGAGCTTTTACTTTAGCCTGGACGATTCCGTGAATGTGCATGTTGTAGTTTATCCTAGATAGTGTTACTGACGAAAACGTTGTGCCAAAATCACCCATCGAGTCTGCAAAGGTCACTTCTCCTATCGTTACACACCGTGTTTTCTTTTTTATTAAGGTTGTGAATGTAGTCCCCTCTTCACGTAGGATAAACGTAGAACAATATAGCTCAAATTTTCAAAATTTAAGATTTCAGAAATTTTTTAAGATTTCAAAGATATTAAAGATTCTCAAAATTTTAATAATACACAAAATTTTCGAAATCTTAATATTTTTATTTTTATTTTTTTTAACAGCAAGACAGAGAAAGAGAACTTTCGTCTGAGATGTTCAATATACCGTTAGTCTTTCGTGCATGAGATCAAATGTTTATTGTTTTTCATAGGCAAATAGGTGCGGTGCACGAATATGTAATTGCGTTGTGATTCACCTTTTAAATGTTCTTTTATATTTTTATCCTATTGTCTGGTCTCATCACTATAGGAACTTACGTGATCCCCGCACAATAACGCTTCTTTATCAATCACCTGTTTTTCGTTGAACAAATGACCGCTCACTTTAGCTTCATTATTGGACGCATATAGACGTATGTATTTTCGTTTTTACAGAAGGAAAACTTTGCAATCTACGTATAGCAGGATAGCGTTTGCTCCGCTTCTTGTTTTTTCAGCATCGTTCAGAAATTACCCCTTATCGAACGTGCGCAGCGTGACCGCTTTATCAAACTGATAATCCAAAGCAGGAATTCAGTGTTGTTGATGGAATTTAAAATAAAAAATTCGATATAGTCGAAAATGACAATTCGCCAATTGTTTTCACGCAAGCGAAAAAAGACAAGTAATTACAAATCGCGGTATCTTGAAACGTCATCAGCATATGTAACTCGAAACTTTTACGCGGATTACCGCAGGATTACGATACCCGCGCAAGTATATTATGCTGCTTCAAAATCACACAATAACTGATGTTTCGGTTTTTTTTCCTCCGAGTCATACTACTTCCTCACCTATACATCTAAAGTTTAACACCCATTATATAGTGTTATGTATATCGTAGATAATCAATGTTCCTCGAGTCATCGGAAAATTGATTCATCATATACGTACGAGTGTTAACGATGGCTTTTTCTACGCCGCTTTATTTGATAATTGAATAAACAACTTGGACGCCTTATTGCCCCCGAAGAATCTTGATCAGATCGAGATCCGATATTCACTGGCTGCTGCATGCATACATGCAACAATAGAAAAGCCCGCCAAGCGCCAGCGGAAGTGAACCGAGCAACGATGCGGGCTCTCATCGGCCGTGGTGTACGCAAACGCGAATTTGGTCATCTAAAAAGTAAAAAGCCCACCCAAGGCGCGCACCATATACCTGCTATATGCCGCACCTTATAGAAACAATGGAAACGAAAAACAAGAGGACGCGTCCAGTAGTCGAGATAAGGTCTAAAACCAAACATCCATCGTCCTCGGTCCGCTTGTATATATACGAGGATCGAGACGTGCGGGACGAAACAGAAAGCGAAGAAAACTGCCGCGCGTGCAGCGAGTTGTTCCCGCACACATGCGCGGCTCGCTTTTCAACGCGCGGTAAGGATTTCACCGATGCGGGAATAACCGCGCGCTTGAAGATTTCGGTCGTGGATTTTCCAGAGTTGAACTGAAAACAATACGCACTGCAGAATTTCTTATGGGAGGAAGGGAGAAAATCGGCGAGTCGAAGATTAGAGTCGAGCGTCTCTCTCTCTCTCTCTCTCTCTCTCTCTCCCTCTCTCGATGGAGGGCTGTTTTACATGGGCTCCTCGCCGCGGCTACGCACACGTGCTTCACCGAGAGCTCTCGGGCTATCGAGTGGGAATCTCTCCAACGGTTTTCCAGGTTACTCCGATTTTACGATTCAATGGGCTGATAATTAACGGCCGAGCCGCAGAGCCGGAATTCCGCCGACGCAGTTTTGAAGATAAATCTATTACGTGTGCGCGTGCGTTACCTTCGTTTTTTTTTTTTTTTTTTTTTTTTTTGATCCGTGATAGAAGATCATCATTGGAGACATTGAATTGGTTAGATATACCATACGTATGCCTCTACGCGAAAAGCGATAGCTCGCCTCTACGCGAGCCGGTATGTATGTATAAGTATGCGTCGAGAATAGCCCGAGGAAACGTGTCTCTCAGGTCTCGTCGCGATGCCATAACGAGCGGCACTGATCTATCTTAAATGTCGCGTCGATTACGGAAATAAAAAATCCCTGCTGTACGCGTGTGTCTCCCGTACGCAGCGCGCACACATTACATGACTAAAATTCCACTGTAATCTGCATATATATAACACACACACACACACACACACACACACAGATGTGACTCAACCGAAAGATCCTAATTGTCGAGATCAAAACAAAGGAGAAAATAAGGTGCGCGTTCCTAGACCAGTTGGCCCATATAGCACAACGAGCGGTGAAAACCGAATTCGTTATATAATAGCAACGGTTCTTACCCGACAAGCTGGCCATAACGTTGCTGAACGTCATCCTGCATTATGCAAGCGTTTGTAGCACGCCACCACGCGACTGATCATTATTTACAAGTCAGGGACAGCTTTTCTAACGCCGTCGTCGTCGTCTTCGTCATCGTCGTTGTCGTCGTTGCACAAACGCTCCCCCGTGAGTTACAGCCGCCTGCAGCGTCCGCATACGTACATAGCCGCGTTATAAACGTTGCGATCGGAAAAAAGCCAATCAAAGCCGCGACGGATGCAGCGAGCGGGTGAAAATTTCATTGGCGCGAGATAAGCCTGAAAGCGATACCCATAGAGCTATAAGGATAGATTCCGCGAGCTCGATGGATTTCGCCATTATATTCGCCCATGAGAAATTGAATGCTAGTCGCGCGTGCGTATGTGTGCGTGCGCGAATTATCACTTTCACGCGAGCGATTGGCCGGCGGCTCGTTTCACCGAAGAGTATAAATTTCAAATGGACAATAAATGACGAAATGGTATTCTGAGCTCGTGCTCCGGAGCTGCGCTAATTGTACTAAAAATTATACGGGGAAGACATTGAGAAAGTCGCTGCGCTATACTCGTGCGACGCGGCACTTGTCGCGGACTTTTGCACATAACGGATATAATATTATGGTTGCTGCAGCTCATTCTTTCGATCACGAGTTAATAATTGGACGAAATGTGTTCCGAGCGTTGGTACTGCTGTTTTCGATCGCCTCGGTATTTGGATACCTTTGAAATCAAAGAATATAAGATACTGGATCACTTCTGACACATTTCTGTATAAAGGCGAAGCGAAATCTGCTAGGAAAGCGAATCGCTGGGAGGTCATATTTTTAGATTCTGTACTACTGCATTTAGTTATTGTAACCGAGGCGCAAAAGTAAAATTACATCAACGGCACTGCTAATGTGAAATTAAAAAAAAACATCGTACGCTATAAACTAATGCATACGCGAACGGATTTACCTTTGCCCGAACTCTCACTATCGTTTTGTTTTCCTCTGAACGCGCGCGTCGGGCTGGAACGTGCGATGGTGTATATAGGTGTACAAAAAGACTCGCGAACTACGCGGGGGAGGCGAGAGAGAGAGAGAGAGAGAGAGAGAGAGAGAGAGAGAGAGAGAGAGAGAGAGAGAGAGAGAGAGAGAGAGAGGTGAGAAAGGGGGGACGGAATGACGGAACGAAGAAAAAAACTTTGATCGCGCTTACCCAACATAATATGTTGCAGAAAATGCGCGTCAGCAGTGACGATGTTAGAAGCCGGCATTTCTTTGTATAGATTCTTTCTTTTTCGAATCGAATATATTACCATTGCTATTATTCATTCGTGACCCTTGCGTTAAGGACGTGATGTGCACGAACAACCGAACAACATTCTTGCCTACTATCTAAAACTGAAAGAGTGAAAAATCATTCGAATTAGGGGAAAAATTGAGTCAATCTCGCTTCTAAAGGAGTCATTTTTCACTCTCTCAGATTCAGAGAGTAGAATAGGACATTTTTCTCCCCTACGATTGAACTCTTGATATGGCTCGACTTGCAAATCAGTGTAAGCATCCAAACAATCATACATTGTAAATGAAATGTCTTCTCGGGCAGAATTCGCGACGAGTAAAATTTGCATACAGTTTGCTATGAGAATGCACACGGTAGATTAGACAAATCTACTCGACAAAGCCAATTTTAGAACGTATTACATTACAATGCAAGGTATACTTTACAGGCAATAGGCACATCGCAAATCTTCAGTCGAATTCTTGATCCAGATTTTCAATCCGATCTCGAGCAATTAAGAGCCCCTTATCGCTTGGAACATCTGGACGACGGCCTGCCGCTTTGAGAGGCCGAATAATCGAGAAAAAAAGAAGAAAATCAAACAAAAAACACCGTATGTATAGAGAGCGATGCCTCAGTGGGACAAAGCCTCAATCTAATCTCAATCGAAAGCAGCTCCGGCCGCGAAGTCACGAGTGCGAAGAAATTAATCGGCGGTCGATAAAAATCGGTAAAAACTCGGAGCGCACACGCTTCTCGAGCGCAAGCGGCTTCGCGATTCGTCGCGTCCTTGAAACACGACGACCTTGCAAGAGCTGCACTTTTTTCGGCACGTCTCCAATTGGCCTGACGCGTATATCGCGTGCGCGTGCTGGACGAGAGCGCATCATCGTCGTCGCACGCGTGTATACGCAGTACTTTTACAGCAGAAACGACGAGAGGAAGAGAGTGAGAGAGAGAGAGAGAGAGAGAGAGAGAGAGAGAGAGAGAGAGAGAGAGAGAGAGAAAGAGGTCCCGAAGAAAAGCGCGCGGCGGTTATTCGAGTCGCGTTTCACAAACACCCCGGAACTCGCATCGCGCGCGCGTATGTATTATGAATTAAAAAAAAAAGAGGCGAGGAGAGTATATACACACACTCGGTGCAAATGTGTATAAATGCATGAGACCAGGAGCCGAGGGCGGAAGCGGGCGCCTCGTATAGAGAGGATATACAATATGTATTACGCGAGCATGATGATGCGCCTCGTGTGTTCTTGCATATCAGTTTTCGCTGGTTAGCTCGTCGATTTTCCCTCCCGCAAGCGCGCGAAGGACACATGTATATTTTGTCTCCGGGAGATAAGAGCGACTTATATTATAATGTAAGTATTATAGGTGGGGACCTGAGCGCGCGGGAGCGAGCTTTCTCGAGTGTCCGATTTCCGCCTCATGCGGACAACTCCGTTTCTGGGTGAGCCAATTAGACGCGTCGGCGGCGCGGGCAAAAAGGGGAGATGCAGCCATGCGCACTAAACACGCTGCCTCGTCACTGGGGCAAAACTGACTCGGCAATTATCGCGTCTCGCGTTTCTTCTTCGTCGACGTTTCTGCTATTCTTCGTTTTTCTATTTTTACGCGTTCGGCCATTTTTTTTTCTTTTTTTTTGCAATATATACCATATAATATACTGTATCACGAGAAGAGGCAAGCGCGGATGGTCGCACTGCGACGGCTCTCGTTTGCAATTTACCGATGAGAGCGAATTTACTTTTTAGATGTGTTTACACGTAGCGCCCGTTACGTGTAGCATATGACATTGCTTATCTTACGAGGCGGCGCGAGGAAGACACCCATAATAGAGCCGCCCTCTGTGTGTATGCGTGTGTGTGCGCGCGGCGAACGTATATGTAATCGTTAGATTTGTCAAAGGGGCATTTCCATTTCAAATGTCGAGCGCGGGCACGTAATCGATTCGAAGAACTTGAGATAAATACGCGCGTATATAGCCCGGCGGGCTCATCCTCTCTCGTAGCCACTTGGAATTACAAAATCACCAAGAGGGCAGAAGACGCTGCTTCTACTTATGTGCTCAGCTACGAGAGAGATGATGCGGCAGCCTATACGCAGGAACTCAATCTTCAATCCAGTAGGTCTCTATGTCAAATGCACGTGTAGGGCGGCGCGGCCCTTGTTCGAAAAAAAAAACGTTAGCCACCGATCCAGTGTAGGAGCAGTACACGCACGTGCGAGTACGAACATCAACAAGCAGGCTTTGATCGAGTATCGCGGGGGGATAGAGCATCAGCGGTCACGGGAATGCTGAAACATGTATGAGTCTCCAAAATCGGTCTACACAGAAGCGGGCCAGACAAGAGATGCATATCGCCGAGGATCAGGCTCTCTCGAGGCTCTTTTCGCCGATCGATCTCGAGCGCGCGGGAAGATAGAAATATGCGCACTACTTTTTCTCGTGACCCGCGCCGCCGCACATCGCAAATACACACAAACACACACGCACACACGCGCGCGTGGGTCGATGCGCTTCTGCCTTGTTCAAGGTCAAGAAGAAAGCATCGACACGCTATACGGTTGCTGCGTGAGGCTGTGTCCTACTCTTCTTTTAAGTCTGCTTCCTCGTCGCGCGCCTTGTTTTCGTCTCTTTATTATTGAGTTGTTTGGGAAGCTATACGCGGCCACATCCATATAGCTACGGCATTAGACTATATATACCCCGATCGCACACGAAACGTCTTTAAAAACGTTTGGTTAGGAAACGTTGATGCGTTTGTAAATTCAGTTTAACAAAAAGTTTTAATAACACTTTTCGTAAAACATTTATACGACGTTTATATCACGTTTTATAATGGCTTTTAAAACGCGTGTGTAATGTTAATAAATAAGACGTTGTTAAAAATTTTGATTAAATGCATTCAAACAATTCATACAAAATGTTTAAATACGATTTGAAATGGACATCTGAATGGCGGATAATTCAACGTTTTTAAAACTTTGATAAAAACCTTTCTTGCACCAACAGTCACAAACGTATCAACGTTTGAGATCTACGCGTTATTAAAGCAGTTTTACAACGTTTTCTGCTATCAGGGCACCTTGCAGCAGCTTTTCGCAATCTGCTACTTAGAAACGGTATAGCGATCTAGACTAACGATCGAGATATTTCTACTGCACTATAGCTATAGGACAGAGGATGTAACAATTTCGAGAAAAATAGGAATTCAAACGATATGAAACCTCTATGATCCCGTTGTGTCAAATCGTGATGACTATGCATTTGTCAAATTGGATAATAATCTTCAACGATTCGTAGGTAAACAAAGAAACCATTATGTTGCACGAAAATGCTCTGCACGAGTAAATGAAACAAGTCAAATTAATGCCTTTGAGATTTCGCTTTGAAAACAACGTCAAATGATTTTATTGTCTCAGGAAACTCAAACGCTGACTCTTTCGTTTAAAATAGTTTACTTCCTCTTACGCAATGTTTTACTGTGCAGTTTAAAATTAGAGCGATAAAGCATCTTAACGCATCGCTCAATCGACCGTTTGTTTTATTCACTTCGATGCTAGATGTTGAGGAGTATATACGAAGAGCAGCGCTTGTCTCTCTGCTAATAAAGTATACATTTATCCTGTCCTATTATCGAAGAGCGTTTCTCTACCGTCGGAGATGGGGTGTTTTGTTTGCATAATCCATGTTGATCTTAAATCATTTGAATTCAAGCTCGAATCTTGATACATTTTCGAAAACTCCAGATGTCAGAAGCCAGACTCGGATGTACAATGGATTTGATTATTGTTTTTTTTTCTTCAATTCAACAAAGAGGTATTATCTTCTTCTCGATTCCTAATAGTACAAAGAACTTGACTTTTCCTTCCTCCGGTTTCTCAGGTTTTTCCGCCCGCTGTCGTATTCAATGGGCCACTCATCGAATCGGTAGAAAGGGAAGCACTCGTTGAGACGAAAGAAAAAGGGGGAAAGGTAGGGCTGCGAGCGCGAGGAAAGAAGAGAGGTTTACGGTCTACTTTTCAACGGTGGAATTTGTGATCGGCCGAAGATAACGTGTTACTTCATCGTGTTAGACCTTTTTTTACGTCTGGAAAAGAGGATGTGTTTCACATTCTGGTTTTAACGAGCCGACAGGAAGTGGCTCTGGGATGGAGCGAAGATACATAATTTAATGAAACGTCTCGTCTCTCCCCTCTGATTGATCGTAACGCGTATTGGATACATCGATATCATGCTAGTTTGTGATTCGTCGCTCGAGCTGATTACGATTCATGACTTATAAGAGATCCGTCGCGATTGATGTATCTCTAGTAATAATCGCGCTCGCCAAACCGGAACAGTTACTTATAGGTATTTTATTGTACACAAAACTCTCGTCTCCTCTCTCGCTCAATCGCCGCGAAATTTTCTCGAAGAAAAGTGACCACGCTCTCTTACCTAACGCGCTTATATAACGGTCCTTCAAATCGCTTCAAATAATCCATATATAAGCCCAGTGCAGCGCACATTTCGAGGGCTTTGAAAGTCAATTGAAAAATCGAATTTCGCGCTGCGCAACGGAGCAAACAAATTGATTCGCTTATCGCTATAGCAAATAATAAAAGCCAGAATACGTTGAACCGCGGCGCACAGTTGATCTCCGTTACCCCGTTGTGCAATCTTCTATCGTTTACGAAGTTTGAAATTCGTTTATAAATATCCCGCTGATCGACTGGCATTTGAATTATTCGGCGAGATACTTATGCGCGTCGAACTCCATGCTCTTTAAAATGAAAAAATATTACGGTCCTTGTCAGCGGAAAAGAGTCGAACCACTCATTATAGAAATGTCGTTCTAACTACGAATAACCTAGTCGCGTATACTGTACCTCTCGAGCTGCGGATGGGAGCTCTCGCGCAACAAAAGTAAAATGCACCGCAAGCATCCAACAAGATGAGCGTATATGCAAAGCGACTCAACGAGGAAAAGAACTGCTGCTGCTGCAACGCGACGATCTCGCTTTCGTCTCGATCGACTCCTTGAATCGGTCACTTTCCACCTTTATATATAGGAGATAAGACAAAAGAGAAGGAAAAAGATAAAAAGCTGCGCGCCGCAGAGATTCCCGCCGTGGGATCGCGATCTACGAGCGTATATTTACATACACGTATGCGTTATATGTATATACATACTTACGAGCACCTGTTACGCACGCCTGTCTCGCGAGCGCGCGCGCGCGCTTGGGTTTACACACGCGAGAACGCAACACACGGGAGAAAGAGAAAGAGAAGCGCGCGAGACCTATAAGGAAGAGTCAGTCAAGTTCAGGGTCTTCCAGTTTCTCAACCGGCTGCTCCGGCCGCAGCGCTGCTTCCAGGGCGAGACGCGCGCGCTGTACACACGCTGTGCTTGTATATGCTGTCGATAATTGTCCGCCCCGAGGGGGACTCGCTCAATTACCGCGGCCAGGCCTAGTCGTCAAAATCAATCAGCTGATCAACCTGTCATTTTTACAGGCTTTTTATGTTATGCCGATGCTGCTGTATATGGCTGGGTAAATATGCTCGAGGCGGATCGCTTTTTGGACGGCTTTTGACACGCATTTATTGCTGGGATCTTGATTGTGAACCGACGATCGAAAGATCGACATCGCGAGAGCTTGATTTTATACCATACATCGATTATTTATACGAAGCAATGCTCTCTCACATTCAACTGAAATCCAAACGAAGCTTATTGGAATTGGAAATTACAAATATCAGTTTTGAAAAACTTGCTCCCCAGTATTATGGCCACCCATGCGGCTGTAAATGTTTATTGACTCGAAGCACAAATAAAAACTTTGCATAAAATTTCCCGTCGATTTTCGAAAAGTAATATCAGTAAAGTGTCCCATCCACATATACCGCCTTTAAATAAGCATTCGGGTTAAAGATATTTGCTAGTCACGAATTGGTCAGGCGTTCGAATAATCTCCGTCAAAACTTAACATCGTATGCGCATTTTTAACTGACAAGTCGCTCGATCGTGCGGATTATTAAACAATTTGTCCCTCCGCCGTTACGTTTAGCTCATTCAAATTTCCACATACGCTTACTAGTCCACAGCGTTTGGAATAACAGTTAACTCCGCAAATTCGAGATGATCACTTTCTTTGCCGCGTCCGCGTGTATATTGGCATCAGTCTCGCGCGCACGCGCGCGAGTCAAGGTGAGACCTAAACTGCGCAGACGAAAAAAGAGATTCACGAAATTTCGTCCCGGACTCCTTCGGGACCAGAAGCCGAACCCTTCTCGGTTTACTTCTGTAAAATAGTGTCGCCGTAAATCCAAACACGTCTGCCGATTTCGCCGACGGCATCGGGGCAGAATATTAAAAGCCCTATAGCTGCCAAACACCGTATTATTATGCCAGTCTGGCTCAGCTGCTACCGTGTTATGCGTAGGGTTCGAGCTAGACACCTTGGAGCCTCGTCTACCCATTTCTGCACTTTTAGCTCGCTTTATCTCCAGCTCGCAACCTGACGGTTATGTTTCTGTTTTCTTCCGTGCTTGCTCCCGCAGTCAGAAGCCAGCAAGAACTATATGCGCACGTAGAATTAAATTCGCGTCATCTATTCTCATCAATTATTGCTAAAAAAACTTCGAATTAGCCAGTAGCTTTTTTGTTAGAATCCACTATGGAAAAGCGTGCAAGCGAAACGATCTTTGCATCCGCTCGTTCATTCATGAACTCGAGGCTGCGTCCCATTTTGGATCTTTATTATTTTTTAATAAAGATCCAAAATCGCAAACTTACTCCACGCGGCAAGTACTCGTGCAAGCGAAAATTCTCATTTACCGATGCCGTCACTCGTCGGCAAAGCGCAGAAGAAGAAAAAAGACGACGATCTCGCGAGCTGCACAAGATGCTTTAATGCACATCGTGAAAAGAAATTGCGCGCACGTCACGCGTAAGAGGGATGCGTTCGCGAAAAGGAATGGCCGACTCGCGCGACATATCGCATACACACAGGGAGAGGACTATACGACGGGCAATAATAAATTATAAGTCGGGCCCTCCCCTTCCTGCTGCAGCTGCCCGCCGAAAATGCATCAGAGGGCCCAGTTCCAGTTCCCCCTCTCCACCCTCATGTGCGCACCGTGCAGGGCCAGGCGACACTCGCGATCCCATGCCGAGACTCTTTTTTCGCTTTTCTTCCCGTCATACGTTGCGGGCATAATTATAAGGCTGTGTGAGATGCACACGAAGTAACGCAGACCCCTGGTCAGGATTCGTCGGAGAAAGAGGAGGACGAGAATGAGGAGATGGGGAGAACGGCCCGTTTTTAACCCTCTCGTGCAGGGACCTAATGCTATACACTGATTCCAGTTTTTTCTCTCAACTTCTCCTTATTTGGGGATTTCTTCTGATGTTGACGGTTTTTCTTAGTTATTTGCCCGCATCTATTATCTATTCTTTTAGTTGACGGCTTGGCTCTTCACTGATCGCATCGCGAGTCATTTAATATTTTCGATGAATTTTCTTTCCCTTATCGAATTCGCCTAAAACTATTTCACTTAGTAGGGAACAGTTTCGAAGTTACATCCGTCACAAGCGATTGCGCTGTTCGTTCGATTTCCACGATATATTCTCGTGCTATAGTGGATCAGTCCGTGTTTAACTTTTACGTATAGTATTTTTCCGTCAGAGGGCTTCTCATTCTCGGAAAATGAACAACCGCGAAAGCATCTATGAGCGTCGTTATACAAGTAAAAGTCCCCGCGATCGATTCTATATAGAACAGTCCGCTGAATCACCTTGATCCACGGCCGCGTGTGTAGACCCTTTTCGAGAGGAATGATATTAGAGAGTTCCAGTAGGTGAAAAGCATTATTTCTTTCTCCCACGTATCGTGTAAGCTTGTAACGCGTGGCCCGGGCCTGCCATCAGTACCCTATTAACACAATGCATCATGTACGAAAGGGAAAGATAAAAAGGCTTGACAGATCGTATATAGACGGGTCGACGAAAAGAACACCGCGTTTATGCTTTGTGCGTGCACGCGTACATTAGATAAATAAATTTATCGCGCGCGTGCCGCGAGCTTTCTCCCGCTGATAAAACCTTCCCGGATCCCGCGCGTAGCCCGCGCGCCATAACTGGGTCAGAGGAGCAAAACGGGAATTGATTGCCCGTCAAGCCGACGTATAAGTATCCTTTTCTTCCCTCGAAATTGTAAATAAGGTGACGAACGTGCGTTATACACAGAGAGAGAGAGAGAGAGAGAGAGAGAGAGAGAGAGAGAGAGAGAGAGAGAGAGAGAGAGAGAGGGAGCGAGACGTGTATCGGAACGCGCGAGAGAAAGAGACACGGAGAAAAAGAAAGAGAGACAGAGAGCGACAAGCTCGAGACTCGTGTATCGAATCTCGGATACTCGGGCGCTACTGCACGTGCCTGTGTCTTTTTTCCCTTCCTCTCGGCTTTGCCTTTGTGCAATTTCATCACGTGTCTTTACGTATTCTTACGCACGGCCGTTTCCGAGAAACTGGCCGTAGGGTCCGCGCGCATTTTCAATTGAACCCGACGAACGGGAGAGTAGGCTACCGTTAATGAAATCGTGTATTATGTATGGGAAAGTTCGGAAACTTCTGGGAACTTTGTTTTTTTTTAGGCAATTTTTTTCGTTTTTGTTTGCTCTTCATTTGGAGTTTCATTTAAATGAGTCACTCGCGCACCGAGCGAAACGCCTGCGTGCGTTTTCTCTCTATTATTTTCTGCAGGATTACATCAGGATATCCGCTATATTCATATGTGGATAAACAATCTGATACAGGACTTGCATGATCAGTTTTGGAGACCCCTGGTAGAAAGTTAACGGTTTTCCAGCTCACTTCTAATATTGCTAATCGGTAAATATGTAATTATATGTATGGAACTATAACTACGACATAACATTTACATCGGAGCTCCAAAAACTACGAACAGCGAGACATAAGTATATAGCCTAATAATTTTTAGCTATTTTTGCATTATTTTGATGTCAAACTCTTAGCTATTTTCAACTGTTAACTCTCCGCCAGGGACGTGAATAAGAATTAAATTCGAAACGACGAGTTTCATCGATCGGTAAAGGTATTTGAAATATTTGTTCGCGCGAGAATTTTAAAGGTCAGAAACTGGTACAAAATATTACAAGGTCACGTTTTAATTAGTGGCCAGGTGACCAACTTAAATCGAAGGAATCCATTAATTGCGATTGCAAAGAACAATTTGCATATCATATAAAATATCGCCAAAACTCTGCAGCAGCGAGCAATAGAATGACACCGACTCCAAGATCGCATTCATCACTCGCAAATTTAAAGGTCGCGTCGCGGGTAGCCGAAATTATAAAGCGCGAGCCGAGCTCTAATTTTCGAAAATCGAATTGCTCGGCGCGTTCAGAAAAATAATCTTTCAAGTTCACCGGCGGCATTGTAAAGCCTTCTCGGAACAGATAAGAGTATAATATTTCGGACGAGTGCAAGTGCACGAGCTGCTTGATGTTTAGTACACCTGGCGAGCGAGAGAGTAAAGAAGGGGGTGGGGATGGAGGAATTTCCGAGGACCGGCCGCTCTCGCGTATACTTGTACACCTCCTGCGTGATGTGCGGGACTAAGTACTCGAGTTGCAATGGTCATACTTATGCGTCGCCAAAAAGTGAAAAAGGCCGAGCGACGTCGTCCGGCATTTCTGGTTTTCCAGGCTCGTTACGAAGCCTCTCTGTGCGGTTTAAGATTGAAGAAAAAAAAGCGGGCGGGCGGCCAAACAGCAAAAAAAAACCCGAAAAAAGCGAGGCGAAAGAAGGAGGAAAGGGGGGGGGGCAGCATCGTCTCTGAACGACAGAGGGAATCTTAAAGGCGATTTTTAACGACCCTGGGCTTTGCAAATCACGATTATCGAATTTACTTTCGGTGCTCGGCGCGACTGTGCGAGCTCTCGCGAGAGCCTCGCAGAATTATTTATGACTGGCGCGTAATTAGAGCGCTGTCGCGTATGTAAAGAGCTCGAAACGACGACGACCACGACGACAGCGCTGCCACGCCGGCCTGTGTGTATGTACGTATGATGTTTGAGGTGCATTTTTTATAAATTACTTTCGACTTCAGAATATTATCTTTAAAAGCGAACGCGCGCAGGGCGAACTTTGATTTATACATTTATTTTGCATTCGATTGGCTTACGCCCGACAGGGGAAGTTTAATAAGTTTCTTCCTTCCAATATCATCCGCGCAAGGATAACAGAAGAATTGATGTGGCATGTCGTGTAGGTCATATCGCACTGGTGTCGCGCGCGGTGTGTTTGTAATAACTGCAATTAATTGTTCTCAGAGTAGTTTGTTGCTTTAAAGAAAAATCCGCAGTATTCAAATTTGACTTTGAAATCGTCTAGCAAACGAAGGTCTTCATAATTCTTATCACACATAATTATGAATGTAATTAGGTTATACGCAAAGATCGTTAAATTTGCGAGAAGTAAATGATATTGAACCAAATTATTCAAATTTGTATCATTGTTTGAATTAAAAGCTGAAAAGTTAATTACCACTCATTATTTCGGAACTACCTTTACTGTTCTCATTAAAATGCTGACTTTTAAAAAGCTTAATCTCTTCATTTTGAAATAGTAGTCTCTAGCAGTACAAGAAATTAATTCGCGGCAGATGTTCACCTTCAAATATAGTCGAGAGAACGAAAAAAGAGACAGTTCACGTTGTATTTGCGAAATTAGTCTGATCAAACGACTTCTATAAATAAAGCACAGTTGGTTATTAATAAACCGTGAACGGCGAATGTTTAAACAAAGTAAACAAAATTAATACAAGTTTATTACACGAAACTCTCACGGAAATCCCATTGGAATCTCTTATCTGCTTTCTTGGAACGCCTTTAAAAAAAGAATATTTAAAATGCTTTAAAGAATTACGCAGAAAGAAGTCCCAAATCGAGCACATGAGGCCACTGACACTGAGCCGTGGAATCTTAAAAAAAGGAGCGAACCTTTTTACTCTACGCGAATTGCGCAATTGCGCGTAAGCGAACGTCCACTCAAAAGTAAGTGAGAGGTAGTCCTGAAATTTCCGGAATGATCGTTCGTATTAATATACAAACAACTGCAATTCAAGAATTACTAGTTTACTTTTTTGTAATTTTACTATTAATATTACGAAGCTTTGTAATAGTAAAATTTTGAGTTTCTTTAAAACTTCTAATACTTTTTGGTATGTTAGAAGTTCAAATCAAGTGTTTTTAGAAAATGTCCGTATGGATGTGTGTGAGTTTTTTTTGTGTGGCGTAGGCAGAGCAAGCTCTGCACAAGTGGCCTTCCGACACCGGATCTCCACAGGTACTATCGTGTGTGTGTGTGTTTGTATACCGTAATATTTCTGGAACTACTCTATCAATATCAATAAAATTTGACATGCATATATAATTTGGATCCTGAATTCTGGAAAAACAGTTATTTTTTATTTTCTCAACTATATATTTTTTATGGCCATTTTTTGATTTTTGAAAAACACTATTTTGCGTTTTTTTTAATCATCCCATTGTTACAAACAATTCAGCTATAAAGTATTTGAAAGAGAATAAAATTACCTACTTTTCCTCGTTTGGTGCTCGGGATCGACCACTTTGTTCGGTAGATAAAATAAAAAAGTGATTTTTTTTTAATTCATATCTCTGAAACTAAACATCATAACCCCGCGAAAAAAATTATTTCGATGGGTCACGTGTCAAACTATATTCCATTAAAATTTCAAGTGATTTAACTAGTTATTTTTTCAGTAATAAATCGAAAACTGAAAAAAATGAGTTTTTTTGTGCCTCGATTATGGACGCAAAAAGGCTGTATTGCACTTGAAATTACGGGAAAAAGTAGATATTTTATGTGTTTTGGCTAAGTTCATTGCACAGCTTTCAAACCCCTATGGTTCGTAAAATATCAAGGTTTTTCAAATATTTCTGTGAAAAAAAATTGACGACAGTGTTCGTATTCTATAATAAAAAAACAAAGGGGTCTGCAAACTTTTGGACAATGAACCATCCAAAACTTATATTAAATTATGTATCAAAAACCGCCTCATACATTAGCAAGCAGATATATAGATATATTAAAACAATATTTTATTTACTGGACCTATAAATTTAGTTGGAGGAAGCTACGTGCCAATGAATTGGCAGCGGTTTTTGTTACTAGGCCAGTATGCTGAACTTTGAATGCACACACTCTCGTGTAAATGATTTACTTTCCACATCACTGAAAAATGTGTAACAAAGTACTTTATGCATATTATTAGTGTGAGTTTATAAAGAGCTGGTTTACACACCGATTTTTATATGCGAAGTCGTTTGCCAAGCAAATAATGGTAAGAACTAAATTTCTCTGTAGAAAACATGTACGAAAATGTTCCTTGCATATATTACTCTCATGCTTTTTTAGTCTAAAGCAATTGAAATGAGATTTTTTTATTGCAGTTTTCTTATTCTTGCATAATCTGATGTAAAATTTAATTAAATACACCTCAGAGAACGTTGCTTAAAAAGGATGCCCGAGTAACGTAAGGGAACGGATCTATCTATAATTGTCAAAAAATGAAAAATCAATATTTATATTCATACTACAAAGCGCAAATTTTTAATTTCAAATTGATTTATGAGAACTTTATTTAGCTCAACAATATAAAAAATTAACTTAACAAAAAATTTTATTTCTTTTTCAACCAAATTTTTTGTTCAGTGTAGTAGCAAAATACGTAAATCATACTTTACATTAAGTAGACAGAAGCCTATTAAACGGAAAAGTCCTGTACACTGGTTTCCCGTTAAAAACTCATAATTATCGTAACATGTAACATGCTAAAATACAGCATCCGCCCAAAGTTGATTGTATAGCTTGATAAGAGAAAAAGAAACCCTAGAAAGAGAAAGATGGATAGAGAAACGTAAAGATAAGAAAAAAGGAGACAAGGAAACCTAGTTTGTGCGCATGGATTCTCTAACTTGAAATGTCTAACTGAAAAGAAAAGATTTTCAAATAAATCAAAAAGTGGAGACAGGAAATTGAGGAACACGAAAAACAAAAGACCCCGATAAAAGCCGATGAAAAAACGGTGTATCTATATGTCGCGCTTTATTGTATAATCTATAACAACAATGAATACACGTTTAAACATCAAAAAACTCCTTTGATGAAATGAATACATTTTTTTACATAGAGGTATATTGTGTACCAAAGGTGAAATGTACTATTAAGTACATGCACACCGACAGTGAACAATACTTCGAGTACATCTCATTCGTAAGTATTTTGTTGATAAGAAAATAACAAGATTATACACGTAAAATTGATTGAATTGAAAGTTAAAATTAAATATTTCAGTATAAAAATGTGTAAATAATAAAATATTATCTTTAGAAAAGTACTTAACTCTTAAACTCATGAAATTTTACGCCGGCTTATCGGGATCAGGATACATGCAAGGTACCGTTGATGTATAACGATCAGCTTTAGAAGTGTGTTATAATCCAGACTTAAAACCACCAAGAACTTAAAAGGCAAACTAAAACGTTGATTTCACGAATATCAGAATCTGTGGACGGTAGTAGCTTTGATTATATAAGAAAGCTTGGGGTTTTGTAAGCTTAGTACATAAATTTATAAAGCTGATTGTAAAGCATATATAACCCCTTAGTTTTTAATGGATTCTATACTGTTCGTAAAATTGTGCCATTTGTACACGTAACTGAAAATGATTTCGCGATTGATCGAGTGTAATAAAACTACGTTATTCTGCTGAAGACCCCAGCTTGTATCTGATTTATTCCTATAGATAAAAGAGATTATGCTTATTCGACGCTTCCTTAAATTTTCCAGAAAGTAATATGAATATGCATACAATCAATAACAATTTTTTTCTCACAAAACGTACATTGTTTAAAATTTGATTTTGTTACACACGTTCAGCATCAAATGGTAGTATTTTATAAATTGGTAAGACCACGTTGCGATTTTTCATAAAAGCTCGCGTTGAACAGTAAATAATAAACAATTAAAATCTCTTTAACTTTTGAGTACTCTGGTAACTTTGTGAAAATTCACAGGCATGCTTTTGAGGCATTCGCGAATATGTACTACACATCTTAGATTTATGAATACTCGTTTTTTTTTTTGTAAGAGCCTACTTGAAGCTTACAATACACTCGAAAAAATTATCAATTGATTATATGATTGATGCTCAATCGTCTTTATCACATAACCCTTGGCGTACGTCAGCCACGCGCCGTGTACACACTTTTTAATTAGAGTTCTTTTTCCTATTTTAAAAAGTCTTTTCAGTAGTCATTTCTTTAAGTATGCTAATTCTGATCATCGATTTTATCTCTATACCACAATCGTATACTGTTAGTTTATCTTTGAAATTTTTGTACTCATATTGATATTACTAAATTTATCCAGATTTTTCAAATTCTCGACTCAAACCTCTTTAACCTAAAATCGTTTTAGTTCTCAAATAATAATACATATATACGTGTTTATCGCATATAAACGCGGTATTCTAAGATGCTTATTATAAAAATGTATGTTTGCAGTCTTGTGTGCGTGTGTATATCGTTTTGACAAACTGTAAGAACTACATCGTGAAATAACAGCATTGATGAAACAAAGAAATGGTAACAACCGTCATTTTTACCATTATTAAATCAAGAAAAACCTGGTATTGCGAGGTGTACTTCATAATAATAAATCATAATAAAATCACGTATTGGGGTTGCCAGCATTGGTAAAGCTCGCTCTGACAATCCTGATATCTGCTATGGATTTGTTTTTTTTTAATTTCAACATGATTAAGAAATAATATGCTTCTGTTTTTTAAAATATATCAAAGAATTATAAGATATTGACAATCAAGCATTTTTCAAAAGCAAGCATAAGTCTCGACATGTATATATATTCTTAAGATAAGCAGGTGTTCACACTTTAATGGAATCATAATAAGATTGTAGACAGATAATAAAATAACAAGATTGATTGCATCTATGTTGATTTCAGAAATTGTCACCCTCATTAAAAATTCTAAGCGTTATAGTCAATGCACACTAATTTTACAAATCATGGTTACTTCTTAGATAAGATTCAGCCTTATTAACTTTCTTCTTATTAACATAGCTAAAATAAATAAATGAAAAACCGTGTATATGCGAATCTATATGGACAACAGAAAACAACTATGTACGGTGAATTTAAAGAAAGGTTTTAAAGACACATTTGCCGTGTACATAACTATGCATTACATTCGTCAGGTCATGTATGATACAAGAAAAATAATGAATATATAAGATAGCTAGCCGAAATTTTGCACCAATATTTGAAAAAAGGCTTCTGATAACTGACTACTGGGCAGTTTCAAGAATCTTACAATGCGGTAAAAATTCATCGGAAAATTCATAAAAATCTTGGATCTTGCAAAAATAGAATATTCAGATTTCAAACAAATTTTATTGTCTTTTCAATTGTTCATAAGTTTGCTCAGAATCGTCTATTTTTAAAAATGTTTGCTTTCTCCTAGAAAAACCTTCGTAATAGTATAATTTTTTGTTAAAGCGTGCTAGAAAAGTTCAAAAATATGAAAATAAATAGTATGATATTTGTTATAAAAGATTGTTATTTGTTTATATGCAAATTGAAACGCATGTGATGTATACGTTTTGAGCAAATTTAATTCGCATTATAATAAAATGATTTTATCAGATTTAATAGATTTAAAATCCTGTTAGGCAATGATAATTACTAATAGCGCTGGGTGCTCACAACGCTCGGGCACTGACTGTATGGTGTAAAAATGAACTGCTGTGAATGCTATAAAATAGCGTCAATACTTATGTCATAACTAGTTCTTTACTCGCTAAGCTCGGGTGCTAATGCATGTCATGCCGTAATGGACTATTTATGTCATTTGTACCGAGACAAGGATACTAATGCTTCAGTTACTTCAGTGACATTTCTAACACAGCGTAAATGTACTAATTTTAACACACTGATTTTTTAACCACTTTACGATCTAAAGTTTGCACTCGTTCATCGCTAAGGATGTGAAGAAGTGCTACGTATTACTCCCTAAACCCACTTTAATCTCGGGCACTACGCGTTGTTTGTAATTCACTCAAAGACAAGCTAATTTAAACACAGAAGTTCAGCTCACATTTAAACTCATAAATCTTACGATTATGCATATAAAATTCCTCATTTTCAATTTTTATATTCTTGAAGACTAGTATTTTTAAACATAGACGTTACAATCAACTTTGCGATCCTGAATCCTTACGCCTCAAAGAGACTGATCATTGTTATATGAGCAATTCTACACTACATCGGACACTTCTTGGTCTAAAAATAAAAGTGTTGCTTTGGGGAACATAAAACCTTCGATATAAAAAATACGTTTTTGGCTGTTCTAACGTTGCATTTATACATCATTTTGTATGTTGCAAATATTCAAAACCATTTTCATCGTCAAGAAAGTAAACGTAAATTTCTAAAAGACGTATTAAGATGAATTCTAATTACAAAACTACTTAAATTTCTGTATTCAATTTTTCCTCGTACTTATGTTATCAATAGACTGAATCGATAGACTGAAATATATTTATCTAAAATTTATTTCAATGACGCTTGATACTTTGTCACACAAGCCTAATAACACGCAAGACAAAGCACCGGTACAGCAGGGGAAAGCAATGATTAAAACAGTTAATCCACTGGAGTCTAACGCATGTAGTTATGCACTATTTGGAAAGAATAAAAGTACGGAAAAGTAGGGAGACAAACGGTAAGCAGAATTTAAGGAGCTGCTGACCGGGATCCGATCGTCTGGCGTGTAGAGTACAGCTACAGTACATGTATGTATCTGTGTCCAAAGCATACATAATCTAATCGGCGGAATAATAAAATACAAGGCAGCACGGGGATCTTTGCCTCTGTGCTCTGCAGCGCGCAGACCTATTCGGTATAAAAGGCCAATGGAGGCAGGATAGCTTTTCAGTTAGCTCTCATAAGTCCATAAAAGCGGTGTGACACACATCGTTAAGAAGCGTATGCTCAAGTTACGTATAGTTAGATTACAGATTATCTCATAAGCGATGAACCTCGTTATTTTATACATGCACCCTGATTTTCACAGAATGGATTTAGATTCATTTGCAAGTTGACCTGGGCCGCTTAAGGCGCGAATTTTCAAGGGAACTAAATGCGACGACTGCCCACGAGATTAAATTTGACTCGATTTTCATTATCTCTTCTGATTTTTAGTGTTTAGTGAATTATTTCATAATCAAAACACTAAATCTACAAGTTCACGAATCGGTGAGTGTTTTTTTAGATCAACAATCTAATTGCAATAGTTACGTAATAAAATAAATCAATGCAAGCTTTCGAATATGTTAACATGACGAAATATAATATTCAAATAAATTTACAGATCCATACCCTGGTAGAAAACGGTTCGAATTTGCTAAGACCTTTAGACTTAGCTAACCGTTTTAACGGTTGCCAAGCTAAAATTTAACAAAAAATGTTGCTTCGGAACCGCTAAGTTTCCAAGATATCTGCCGGAGGCTAATTTGAGGTTACGAGGTTAGGATAATCACCAGCTAAATGAATCAATTTAATTTTATTGATATTTCAATTTTTTACATATAATATAGTCCTATTCTACTATTTGAACAAGGTTTTTATGATACGCATGCACTGCACTTCATTTCACTTGACCGTACCAAGTCAAGTGTTCTTTCATAATGTCATGCTGTCTGATTCAATAAGATAATCTTATTGTGTTATTACTTTAATTGACTGCTTTGAGATTTTGGTCGCAAATCACCGATGCCAAGAAAAATGTGAAATTCTTATCTTATGTACTCGAAACCACAATGAATATTTGAATAGTTTTTTTTAGTTTAGTCTTGTTGAACAAGGCATTTTGCACTATTTAGTTTGCTAATACAAACAATCTCTATTTATTTTATTTGATCAGATAGCATGACATTATGAAATAACAGTTCATGACTTGGTACGGTCAAGTGAAATGAAGTGCAGTGCATGCGTATCATACAAACCTTGTTCAGATAGTAGAATAGGACTATATTATATCTAAAAAATTGAAATATTAATACAATTAAATTGATTCATTTAGCTGGTGATTACCCTAACCTTTTAACCTATCTAGATACAACTTAAATATATTATCTACAAATTGTTACATGTCCTTTGCATTTCCTAACCTTTTTTCATTTATAATCAATCATATAGGTAAATTTATATTTATTAATAAAAGTTCTAACCTCACAATTGTATACGTATGGCTAGTAAACTGAATTTAAGCAAATTAACTGCAAGGAGCTGTGCATAAGCTTCTATTACAGTAAGCGGTAATTTAGCGGTTTTCTAAGCGGTTCATTGGCGTTATCCCTATATAAAAAAGTCATTATCGGATGAAGTGAAGCCAAGAATGCGTCAATATGATTGGCCCATGTAGTACGCATGCGTCAAAAGTATCGTTAGAATTTTTTGATTTGTTTTTGACTTCTAAAATTGATTCTAATATTAAAAATGTAATATAATACTATAATACATATCAAATTATAATTTGTGTATTTATAATATTCTATATTGTAAATATTACTATTGTTACAAAAAGAAACATGATGTGAACGTTGACACGAACTGAGTTGAGACATACTTAACCTTAAAATTTTAAAAGGAAGTTGGCGACGAAACCGCGGCAATTTTGAAATTTATATGAGCTTTGAAATTTTGATATATTTCCGTGATAGAAAACAAATATTAAAAATATCAATCAAGCATTTATATTTCATTTAATAAGTTAATAAATTAATAGTCTACTACAGTGCGCGCAGCGCACTGCACCAAGTCTAGTTGGTCAAATAAGTCATTGCTAAGCCATTGAACCGTTGACATTTCTACCAGGGTAACAAATATAGACTCTATCTATCTCTACATACGCTAACAATCGAGATTGTTATAAATATTTTAATAATCATAATTATGTAAAAAATATTTTTTTAATAATTTCAGAGTTCTCTTATCGATAATTCACAACTAGTTGTCATTATGAACTTAATTTTGATTATGTACTGATTAAACGATATTTTTACCCTTAAAAAAGCTTCAGATTTTCGTATACCTGAAATTTTTGAATCTTCGCAATTTTCTGTTCAGAAAATAAATATTTATTAAAAACTCGTATAAGTGGTTCTTAAAAATAATAATAATAATAATTTTCAGGCACGCAAAATAAACAAGATTTGCACAGAAATTTCCAATCAGTCTCTGTGCATCATCAAATTTACTTCTAAGTCTCTTCCTTTGTCTCTTAGTTACCGTTTCTCCTTCCTTTATCCTCCTCCACACTTTACTTTTCTTGCTCTCCATAACACGCAAACTTCAGTACGACAACGGCGTTCACTCAAGAAAGATGATTGTCGAATTCTGCATTACCGGTGCGTTCACCGGACTCATCGCGCTAGTTTACTTTGGATTTTTTCACAAAATCGCCTGGATACGAGTAAGCAAGAGATTCTATAGAATTAATACTTTTAGTTACTTTTTAATTTTTTAAAATAAATACTCATGATTCTGTTAAATCCAACAATAATCAAAGAGTATTGGTACATTTCTTTAGAGATTATAAATCATGATTGTTCAAACATTTAAGTCCTTTCATATTTGAACTATAGTTGTAACAAAAATTATAATATTATTAAATAAATTGAACTTTGCACTTTTTAAAAGTTAATCTTTTACTATTTTCGTAGGCATATTATATATATATATATATATATATATATATATATATATATATTATATATATATATATATATATATATATATATATATATATATATATATATATATATATATATATATATATATATATATATATATATATATATATATATATATATATATATATATATATATATATATATATATATATATATATATATATATATATATATATATATATATATATATATATTACTCAGGAAATTTAAATAAAATACATTTTTTTAGGATTTAACGGTTACAACTCCAAAATCTTCAAGTCTAATGGTAAAGTACAGAATCAACATAAACCAAACTATTAAAAATTTGCCACCAGTTTACCCGAATGGTTGGTTTGGCCTGCTTGACAGTCGCAAATTAAAAAATGGCCAAGTAGAACATGTAGCGGCGCTTGGTCAAAACTTTGCAGTTTTCAGGTGCGTTAATGTTAATTTATTACTAACTAATAATGAAAACTTTTTTTTTCAAGTACCGTCACTTGACACACATCGACATAAACAACATTTTATCCTCTTGAGAATGAAATAATAAGCCTTAAATTATCCATCATAAATCTCAAAACAGAATATTTTGCAAAGATTGGCCCAATAAACGTTAAACAGTTAAATAGCTTTCTTATAATGGTTGATTATAAAAAGTTAAGTCATGAATACACCGTTAATATCAGATTATACATGTTAAGAATAAATACTAAAAAAACTGTATAAAAACAAACATTTTTCGCCCAAGTTTTTTGAGCTTTAATGATTGCACAGGTCGCTTGCACGCTTTTGTTCGTTCTTCCGACTTTTATAAAATATGAAACACGGTCATGTTATAATGATCAAGACGGAAAATGAGCACTTTTGTAAATTTCCACAGATGATTTATATCTTAGGTCATCTGTGTACAATAATTGGATAAATTAAATGTTAAAAGTTTTAGTATAAAACCATAAGAGCTATGATCTGAATTGTATTAAAAATTAAATTTTTTTTCTTTTTAGAACCGAAAGCGGCGTAGCTCGAGTCATAGATGCCTTTTGTCCGCATTTAGGAGCTAATATGGCTGAAGGAGGCAAAGTTATAGGAGAAGAACTAGAATGTCATTTTCACAGCTGGCGTTTTTGCGGAGAATCTGGAAAATGTACGACTATTCCATATAGCAAAACTGGTAATTATTGATTTATTTATTTATTTATTTATTTATTTATTTAACCAGTACAATAATACTACATGTTTGTCTATATAGCTATAGACAACAGTAGCATATCCTATAGAGGCAAAACAAGTTTACCTGTACATAGGGCCAGTTTACAAAACTTAAACTTAAAACTTACATACTAATACTAAACAATTCAGGAATAGTTTTTATAAAACTAGTTAACGGTGTTATAGCCTTTGTTTCAAATTACATTTATATTTAATGAGTTGCTTTATAACTATATTTGATATTTTTAACCCATATTTTTATTTTCTTTTTTATCGTTTTCTTATTGTTTGATATAACCTTAAGTTCATTAGGTAGGTCATTAAATAGTTTAATAGCTATTATGTAATTATTCTTGTTACTTATCACTTTTGTTATTCTAGGTAACAGAATGCTCTTATTTCTAGTATTGGATTTACTTGTCTGATATAGTGATTTTAGTTTGGAATGGTGATAATATAACGCCTCTGAATAAAAAGATTGTTCTATGTTAAGAGGGTAATTATTGTTAAGAAAGGTATTTTTGCTAATGGTTTTTATAAGTCTGGTTTGCAGCCTCTGGAGCAGGTTCAGACAATTTTGATACGCACCTCCCCATGCAATAATTCCATAAGTTATATTGTGGAATAGTGCATAATACAGGGTAGTTAGTACGTTAATGTTCATGAAATTAGAAAATTTGGCAAAGATATAGTCTAGATATTTTGTTTTGTTTATTATATACTCAATGTGTCTGTCCCATTTCATGTTGTAATCAAAAATTAGGCCTAGGTATTTACAGCTCTCTACTCTTTCTATTAAAAAGTTATCAATTCTTACGCAAATATTTGCTGGTACGCTATCACGATAGTTCCCAAAGGTTATATAAACTGTTTTGTTAATATTTAGAGACAATTTGTTGAGAGCCAGCCACGTTGCCACATGACTTAGATTATTGTTCATTTTACGTTCTGCAGATTCCCACGTATTATCAGCTGATATAACAGCTGTGTCGTCAGCATAAGATATTATGGTATCATGCTTACGGCTATCAAGTAAATCATATATAATAAGAAAAGCAGGGGGCCTAGTATCCTGCCCTGTGGCACACCAGTTGTTATGCTTTTGGAGTCACTTTTTATACTGTTTATTTTTACCCATTGCTTCCTATTTGTTAAGTAGCTTTTTAGTAGTTCTAATGCACAACCTCGAATCCCGTGACAATGCAATTTTCAATGGCTAGATCTAGGAAAGTGACTATTAGAGGCTTGCTTTTATCTAAGTTGCTGTATATAATATTAGTTAAGTAATTTAATGCGTCTTTTGTACTTTTATTTTCCATGAAACCAAATTGATTATCAGATATAATATTGTGTTTAGTTATAAAATCGTATACACTTTTATGATCAAAGATTTTGGCAATATTCGAAATTAGTGAAATTGGTCTATAATTGTTTGCTGTGTGCTTGGAGTCATTTTTATAAATCGGTATAACTTCAGCTGTTTTCAATGCATCAGGCCAAATTGATTTTTCTATACATAAATTAAAGATTTGAGCCAAAGGTTCGCTAATATAATTTGATAATATTTTTAGTGTCTTAATGCCAATTCCATCAACTCCACCCGCTTTTTCTTTGAATTTAGTAATTATGTTCTTAACTTCCATACTGTTTATTTGTCCTATGAATATTGACTTATCATTGAATTTGTAATTTGCTCTATCTTATCAATTTTATTGTTAGAGACATCCATTATATATTCAATTTCGTTACTTTTCTTCCCCTTTTTGCCTAATTTATCATTTATTAATTTCCATAATTTTCGAGGATTATTCTTACTTAACAAGAAAGTTCATATTTAATCTTAGCATTCTTAATTATTTTGCCTAGAGTCTTATTGTACTTAATGTATTCATTCTTTCGTTGCTCATTTTCCGGATCATTTTTCCATTCATTATATAACTTTTCTTTTTTACGACAAGATACCGTAATGGCATTTGTAATCCAATTTTTCCTTGGTTTTAGTTCTTTATTACTATTCTTACTTTTGCACATTGCAATAGTAATGCACTTATTTATGTTTTGAATAATATTGTTTGTAGCTTTGTTGGGATCATTCGTGTCTATAACATTTATCCAACCAGTAGTAGAAGCGTAAGTGCATAATTTTTTGTAATTAATTCTCTTAACATTAACATTTTTTTCTACTTTAGCTAGCCCTTCTTGAAAAATTACAAATAATGAATAATGATCCGTGAAAGTGCTTGTGATTTTATAAAACTGAGTTTGTATTGTACTATTTTTGACAAAAACATTATCTATGCACGTTGCTTCAGTTAGATTATTAACTGTTGGTCTGGTTATACCTACAAATCCCGGTCTGTACGATCTTTCTAAGAAATTCTCTAAGAATTCCTGGATTAAGATATTATTATCCAGTATATCAATGTTGAAATCCCCAATTACCAAGTGATTATTAATTACATTAACCTATTTTTATATTGTATATTCGTAAAATGATTGATAGATACCATCTGATATATTGATTCATTTGAAAAACATACAAATTCAACTTTATTTAAATTTTCAGTACCACCTAATATAAAGGTCAAAGTATGGGAATGCGTTGAAGTAAACGGAGTAATCTTTGTATGGCATCATGCAGAAAACGTTTCACCCTATTGGTGGCCAGAGCAGGAAGAAAAAATTGCGAAATATAAATTGCAATATCAAGGACAAAATGAATTTTACATCAACTGTCACATTCAGGTATGAGTTAACAATTCCAAAATAAACTCAAATTGTTACGAAACTTATTAGAAACGCGCTATATCTTACAGGATATTCCTGAAAACGGTTCAGATTGGGCCCACTTAGGTGCAATACACAGTTCAGCTATGCTGCCAACGGACATGTTCTCAGGGATGATGCACCACACGTGGACCAACATATCCTGGTCAACAAAGTCGGGTATCTTTCAGAATGAAACACCTGATTCGTCCTTTTCAGATCAAGAAAAAAAAGAGAAACATATTGCTCAAATTACTCTCCAACATACCCTCGTTCTCTTCAACAAGTTCCCTATCCTGCAACTCAAAGTACAAGCTCGACAGCTAGGCCCCGGTTGTGTTGAGATCCACTTACAAAGCGGTTTTGGGCCCATGTTCATAGTGCAGACAGTCACTCCAGTGCAGCCACTTATTCATCGAGTCACGCATTCAATGTATGCTCCCAGATATATGTCTCCGTACTCAAAAATCGTCTTGATAGGTGAAAGTATCATGTTTGAAAGGGACGTACTAGTGTGGAACCATAAGAAGTATATGCATAAGCCTATACTGCTTAGTGAAGAGAAGACAATCAAGGCTTATCGTCGGTGGTATCAGCAATTCTACTCAGAGAACAGTCCAACGTACGAATCGTGCAAGACCTCTTTGGAATGGTAGAATAGTACATTACGACACTTGCTTCGCTCGGGCGTTTATGCACGCCGGGCCATAAAGTGCGACTTATTTCATGTGTATCCTAGAATTAATCCTCTGTCACGCTTATCCGTGGAATTAGTAGTCCATTTTGGCAGCGTGAAGTTAATGGATAAGTAGTCCTTTTTTGCATCGATTATCACCGTGCAAAAAAGGGCTAAACTTGATAAACGTGACATAAATGAGTATTTATTCTGCGCAGTGCTATAAAATCGTATTAAATACGTCTAACGATTGTCACAAGAAGATCGGCAAAGATGGCAGACACCGTGACGTAAACAGTTATAATTTCTGTAAGTTTGTTCAAAAGAATGAAGTCAGTGAAACTGTTTTGGTTGAGTGACGCATTCTCTGTATCTTTAATTAATGTATGATGACTCCCAAAAATTATTGCTGATTTAACCAAAAAGCCATTTTTTTAAGGTATACAGTTGACTCGTAAATATTTTTTTTTCATTTAAAAATTCGGCATGTACATACAAATTATTTTGATGGTGATAAGACGTGTAAAACAATTTAAGGTATTATATTTTATCGATTTTGATTTTATTCATTGTTCAAACCCCTTTAAATTAAATAATCTTCTTAAATTTCAGAGGTTAAAAGTTTTAATTTTTGTATTATTTGATATTTTTTGTATGTTTAGATTAATAACGACATGCAATGTATAAAAACAAATTTCACAAATAGATTTCACAATTTTTATTTACTCTTTAACAAATATGTACTTCAAATATAAAACAATAAATAACTACATACATACGTTGCTGCTCAATTCATATACTATTATTAATTAAGTTTTGATAATTTGATACTAGAGTAGGCTTCTCAAATATTTAGTTCTTTTAAAGTACAAGAATTAAACCAGACATTTGCAGATACAAACATTAATTTAATAGTACAAAAATCCCAAATTTTTTAAACTTCAAAAATTTTTGATGTTGTTCTCGAAAGAACCAGATTTTTAAAGGAATTTCGAAGCCGTTTATGATACGTCGTATAAAGCTTTAAAATCTCCCATCGTATCGTATCTACCTCTCCTTCTTCATCCTTCTTATTTTCATTTTTGTCGCGCTTTGCAAGTGCACGTGCACTACAGTTCGACATCGGCGTTCATTTAAGAAAGATGCTTGCTGAATTCTGTGGTATTGGTTTAGCGCTCTGTCTTGCCGTGCTAATTTATCTGTGCTTTTTCTATAAAATCAACTGGATATAAGGGTAAGTGATACAGTTTATCACAGTTTTAACATTTCATTAATTTTTTTCTTGTGTCTACTTGTGACTTACTTATACTATTAAATGAATTAAAACTTCGTAACGTTAATTGATGCAATCTTGTTAATTAAAATGTTAATTATCCGTTATACTTGACATAAACAAATACGGTCAAAGCACTAATTATTTTTTAAAATAATAGTTCCAAACTGTTGAATGTAACTTTGCTTATTTAATTAACAGAATAAGATCGGCATATATATCTCTGTCTAAAATATAATATGCAGAAATTGATGTATACTGAAACTTTTCTTGCTTTAAACTACTGCGGTGTTATTTATGAACAATGAAATAATATATAAAAAAACACTTTTTTGCCTATCAAATAAAACGCTAACAGTGATATATGTATATGCATCGCATAATCTTAGCTCAAGCGACAGCTTACATGTAGAGATTCATTAAATCTCTCAGTAGATATTTTCTTTCAAAACTTGATTGTACGCAGATAACCGGTTAAATTTTTTAATAGTTTTTTTTCAGAATTCAAATGATATGCTAATTTTGATTATAATGTTGCATTTATTTTCCCTTCATGAAAAATGTTGTCCTAACATTTTTTTTTCTTTTTAAGATCGATTTTATTGGAACTTTAAAATGGTCTAGTCATCTAATTATTAAAATCATCATTAAAAACAAAATGAAATGTTTATTTGAAGTTTATATTTCGGACTCTGAAATGGTAATTTTTCTCTTCTTTAGGATCTAACAGATACAAATCCAAAATCTTCTAATCTAATCGCAATTGGCAAAGTACGGGACGCATATAAAGCGGATTAAAAATTTGCCACCAGTTTATCCGAATGGTTGGTTCGGTCTGCTTGAAAGTCGCAAACTGAAAAAAGGTCAGGTAGAACACGTGGCAGCGCTTGGCCAAAATTTTGCAATTTTTAGATATGTAAACATAAATTCATATTATTATTAATAATCAGCAATAAAAGAAATTTTTAAAGCCTTTAAAAGAGAGTTGCCTAGTACGGTCACCTCCTAGCATATTTATTTATGCGTTCCTGTCTTTCAACAATAACAATATTATATCCACTTTCTTGCAGCGATCTGTCGACTCTTTTTCTATCCGATATTTTAAATTTATTTTCTTAATATAATCCAGCAAAATAAGTTATTTTCCAAAGGTCAACCCATTTTCATCATAAACTTCTCAAAACCTTTATGCAAATATTATGCTAAGAAGTTTAAAGTCTTATCGATACATACTTAAATGATCATATTGAATATCAAGGCGCTACTATGCAATTCCCAATTATGTCTTAAAGTTCACAAGACTTTTTGACTAAGATCTGTATCAAAAGTTTACTATTAGAATAATATACATGTAAAAGCCCGATTGTATACGTTGAGGGAGTTTCTTTTTCTGACACGTTGTTCCGGATAGATCGTAATATCAACAAATATAGACCTTGTAAAAGGTCTGTTTTCATTAGAAATATAGTATTCCCATCCTATATGTCCTACTTTCCCACCCATGGGGGGTCAACTTTTTATGGCGCGATAGTAAGTATACTTACTACTGTGTTTTAATAGTTTTAAATTAGTTTTAATAGTTTTCAAATGAGAGCCAAAATAAAATTGTGAAAAAAGTCATCGAAATCAATAAAAATTTGATTTTGCTCTCACTTGAGAACTATCATACCTAGAGGGCTGAAATTTCGCAACTTAATTTGCATTAGCATGTTGAAACTGTATATTAAGTTAAATTCATTCTAGCTGATATGAATTCGACTTTCATGTACAGAGCTACCTGCATTTTTTGATTCAAAAGCCATAGAGTTCAGGGTGAAAAGCCGAACCAAGACGGTTAAGTCAGGCAGTCTGTTTCTAAATAATTGAACAAGTCTTAACGCAAAAGAACAGACATCCACCTTTAATATCATAGATTTACCATGATTATGAGAGATTTGGTGGTTGAAAGTAACTGGCTTGCATACTGATGAGATTAAAATACCTGTGCAAACCTCATCATTGGTGACTTTGAGTGCATCGTTGACACTTTTTACACATTTATTGTACTTGAATAATACAAAGTCTGTCAGTACACAATGCTGTACATACTGTCATGTCTGAGAGCATGCATTATAAGGTTAGGTTTTCACTATTAATGTGCACCTTAAAAATCATGTTTCCCCTTCAAAAAACATTGTAGATGAATTTATAGGGTATCAATTTATGAATATTTTCAAACAATGTCAATGCAGAACAGGATCATTGGTGTGAAAAAGAAGGTTATATGAACAAATCATAGTGGAGAAAAAATTCGACCGAGATTTCTTCCAGAAATCATGTCTGATTTATCGGGGTTTTCATCTAGATTCTACTCTGGAAACCTGCTAGATTTGAAAAATCTCGGTAGTTTTCACGTGCTTTCTCGGGAACGCTGCTAAGGGATTGGGACCGCTAATTAGGAATCTGATGTAAAAATTTGAAAATCTACAAACTCAAGATGGCGAACCAATATGGCGGACCTATTTTTGGGGAGTCCAATTCAAGTGCAAATCCTTACTTACTTGCTTACTATTTAAATGGCCGTGGGTTTGTCCTAAACTCCGATATGCCACAATTCAGGCTTAAAGAATGGGTGCGTTCCAATAAGCAAATACAAAAATAGGAAAACTGAAAGTTGGAATTGTAGGTTATGAGGTTAATGGCGGGAGAATTTAAAAAGGTTTTGGTCTAAATTCTCATGTTGCATTTTTTGATTAAAAATTCTGTTAGAAAATTTGCTGTTTTTTCTTGAGGATTTTTGAGAATCTCTTCAATCGAGTGGGTAGGGATTGTCTTTTTATATTTTTTGCAATATCTAGCTATTTTCTTGATTAGAGAAGGTCTACTGTCGTTATACAGGGTGTCCCATTTTAATTTACCACCCCCTAGAACTGGTTAATAATTTGCTCTGAGAAAAAAATGTTTCAAATAAAATTTGTTGGGTTCGAAGGGGGACATCTTTTGGCTATTTTAGCTGTGACCTTGAACATGACCTTCAAGGTCATTTGAAAGTCAAGACCAAATTTTCATATGAAATGTGCATATTTTTATGGCGGATTCGGATTCTACTAAAAAAGAGAAACACTTTTTGTCCGAATCATTTTTTGAAAAAACCCCAAATTTTTGTTGTAAACGGCTTTAAAAAAGTTGAAAAAATCACTAGATATCTCTTATTGCCCCACCCTTTAAAAGAAGTTAAAAATTTTACATTTTATCCGAGGAATTAGAAACGTACACAATTTTACAAATTTAAGTCCAAGTATGACCTTAGCCATGAACTTGTCCTTAACCAACAAGGTCATTCGAAGGTCAGTCAATTTATTTAACGGTAATCCTCGATTTTTATTCCGGCAATTGAAGCTTGGCTATGACCTTGACCTCGAACCTTAAATTCATTTTAAGAAAGAACCATCACTTTAATGGAAAATACTCTTTTTCAAAGAAATGAAATTACCAAAAAATTTATTAACAGAACCAAAGTTCATTAGAACGCTAATCTGATTCATTTTTTATCACATGGGGGAAGTTTGCAATCTTCGGGGTGTGTTTGACATTCTCTGGGGCAAGTTTGCAATCTTCGGGGTATGTTTGACATTCTCTGGGGCAAGTTTTACGTCATCTGCGGAAAATTTGACATCATCTGGGGCAAGTTTACGGTCACAACTGGGACAAGTTTGACATCATCTGGGGCAAGTTTGAGCAGTAAGGGGCATGTTTTCAACTGAGAATCAAAATCAAGCTTAGTTTTTTTAATGAAAATTGTACATATTTTAAATCATATTCAGATTCTCTGATAAAGTACGCATCTTTTTAAGAAATATTTTTCTCGTAAATGCTTTATTTCTCGCTAAAAGACATTTTTTTGCTTCGTTATCGTTCTATTGGTAAAGCTTGTAAATTCTTACAGCTCCTCAAAGCTTCTCATCATTAGGTTTTCATTGACTTTCTGAATTTCAGAGCAGAAAAATACTTATAATAAATTATTTCTAGTAAGATTAAATATTCCCTAAAAAATCTACCTACAACAGATAATGGCTGACTACACGCCAGTAGAGATAGTCAACATGATCAAGATTCTGGGAGAATGTCACGACAATTACAAGGCTGCAGCGAGGCTGTACGCTGAAAGGTATCCGGACGCTCGTCATCCTACTAGGAGGAATATTAAACTTCTAACGATAAGAGCTCAAGGAGGTAACTTAAGAAGGAAGAGGCGACGGACGGGCCCAAGAGAGCATATTGCACTTGGGGTTCGTGCTGTAATTGCCGAGGATCCTCATATTTCGACGCGACAAATTCAGCGAATGCATGGAGTAAGGAGCCTGGTGATCCTGCCAGGCGACTTATATTCTGTCAATGGGCGGAAACACGAATGCGCATAGATCCATTTTTCTTTGATCGGACTCTCTTTACAGACGAGGCAAAGTTCGACAATATGGGAGGAGTTAATCTTCATAACGCGCATTATTATGCAGAAGAAAATCCACATTGGCAGCGAGATCACCGTACACAAAGACGGTGGTCAATTAATGTTTGGGCGGGCATAGTTGGGGAATACGTTGTGGGTCCAATTTTTTATGACCGTAATTTAAACGGCGAGCTTTATTTAGATATTCCCGAGAACCAAATTCCACCTCTTCTAGAAAACATTCCGCTAGAAATAAGGCGAGACATGTGGTTCCAGCAAGATGGTGCTCCCGCTCATCGTAGACTACTTGTCAGGAGATTTCTGAACGCGACATACCCAAATAGTTGGATTGGAATTGGTAGTCCAATCTGTGAATTCCCTGCGCGATCGCCAGATTTGACCCCATTGGACTTCTTTCTGTGGGGGGCCGTGAAGCAGAGAGTTTACGCGGAAGCCCCGACGACGGCACAAAATATGATGGAGAGAATTGTTGCAGCATTCCAGGCGTTCACCCCACAAACATTAATAGATGTCCAAAGAAGTTTTCGGCAGAGAATACAAATGTGCATTCAACAAAATGGGCAATTGATAGAGCACTTGAGGCGTTGAAATTTCCGTGACTAGCTGAACGAAGGGGTCTTGCCTCAAGTGGCTGGACGTGAAGGTCTTGCCTTAAGTGGTTGGACGTGAAGGTCTTGCCTTAAGTGGCTGGATAGGGTCTTGCCTTAAGTGGTTGGACGGGGTCTTGCCTTAAGTGGCTGGACGTGAAGGTCTTGCCTTAAGTGATCAAAAGGATACCTCTGTCTTTGTTTGAAGCTAGTAACATTCATCTAAAACAGCTTATTTCTAGGACAAATTCTCTTTTCAGTTAAAGGGAGAGCTACCTATTGATGATCAAAAAATGGTTAAGACAAAAAGTGTTACTTTTTTGGTAGAACCCGAATCTGTGATAAATCTTATTCAAATGACCTTGAAGGTCATGTTCAAGGTCACAGCTGGAATAGCCAAAAGATGCCCCCCTTCTAACCCAACAAATTTTATTTGAAACATTTTTTTCTCAGAGCAAATTTTTAACTTCTTTTAAAGGGTGGGGCAATAAGAGATATTAGTGATTTTTTCAACTTTTTTAAAGCCATTTACAACAAAAATTTGGGGATTTTTAAAAAAATGATTCAGACAAAGTGTTTCTCTTTTTTAGTAGAATCCGAATCCGCCATAAAAATATGCACATTTCATATGAAAATTTGGTCTTGACTTTCAAATGACCTTGAAGGTCATGTTCAAGGTCGCAGCTAAAATAGCCAAAAGATGCCCCCCTTCGAACCCAACAAATTTTATTTGAAACATTTTTTTCTCAGAGCAAATTATTAACCTGTTTTAGGTGGTGGTAAATTAAAATGGGACACCCTGTATAGGGGACAGTGACAAGTGATATGATTGATGTCTTGATATGGTTCACCACATTGTGGGCATTCTGGAGATTCACACATATTTTTCCTAAATAGACTGGCAGCTGTCGTGCAGTGGTTGGAACGAATCCTGTTGACAGTGCTAATGTGTTCCCTTGGAGCATTAATCTTAGCGAACCAGGGCTTGTTTTGGTCTTCTTTGAAAAAATGAGTGAAGTAATAGTTGCCTTTGTAGGAGCTTTGGTTCTTCAGTAAATTGGAGTGGTTGAGAGTACATTTTTTTTATAGGTTCCAAAAAGTCTGTGTAATGTAAAAATAAGTGAACGATTTCATTTTATTCGATGCTCAAGTGTGCTGGGATCCGAGAGTGAGTGAGAGAGAGAGAGAGAGAGAGAGAGAGAGAGAGAGAGAGAGAGAGAGAGAGATGTTTATGTTTTTTGAACGACTTTGATAGAGTAGAGTTTTAATATCAAGTATTATGTGAGATGTTTTCTTAGATTTTATAGGTGAGTATTTTTCTATAGCTGTCAAAGTGCTGAGAGAGTCAGTGAATATAGTGGCTTCAGGCACATTTGAGGCAATTATGTATTTGATAGCTAGCAGAATGGCTGTGGCTTCTGCAGTGTATATAGAAGCGAATGAGGAAACTTTGTATTGTTGATACTCTTCTTTGGATGGAGTGAATAAGGACAGACCCGCATATTCTTTGTTCTCCATTTTTGAAGCGTCAGTAAAAATAATGAGTTGTTTATTGAGGGTATTATGAAAAATGTTGTTGAATACTTCAGGAGGATTGTCAGAGGTTTTGATTATTCTTCCTGATTCTAAATCTATGTTGTGTCTTGATATAATAGATTGATAATCATATTCGTAGAGTAGAGGGACATCATGGGTTTCCAATATGTTGAGTGTTAATTCAGATAGGTCCCGGTATGACTTAATTAATCTGAACTTAGTAAACGTTCTGTTGGGATCCCTGATTTTAATTTGAGAGTCAAGGTGTTGTAGCTTGTCAAGTATGAGTGAGTTTTTGCAAGTGAGTAATCTAAAGGTAAAATTATCTGATAGGTGTTGGAGTCTTGAGTCGACACTTGGGAGTTTTGCTTCTGAATGAAGTACGTTGATTGGAGTTGAGATTCTATAGCCTAGTGCGAGTCTTATGGCTTGATTCTGGATTTTATTTACTTTGTCTTTTAGTGACTGGCTGGAAATAAAGCCCAGAAAGAGTCCGTATTCGAAAGATCCTCTGACAAGTGCTTTATATACGTTCAGTAGTACTTGGGGGTGTCCACCCCACCAGGTGCCTCTTACGTATTTGATGATATTTAGGAGTTTAGTTGCTTTGCCTATGGTATATTTTGCGTGATCATTCCATGTCAGTTAATAATCTAGTATCACGCCTAGATATTTGACTGTTTCTGATGGTGCTATAATGGTTTCATTAAAAGAGAGCTTATAGTGAGCGAGTGAATTATAGTGAGATTTGGAAAAGATTATAAAGTTGGTTTTTTCCGGAGATATTTTTAGTTTGATAGAGGTGAAGTAATTGTCGACTTCCTTTAAATCATTCTCTAATTTTGTAATCATATTTGCAATTTCTGAGCCGGAACAGTATATAAGTGTATCATCTGCATATTGTATAAGAGAAATGTCTTCAGGGAGAATTTTCTGTAATTCACTCACATATACATATATTGTATAGTAGAGGACTGAGGGCACATCCTTGTGGGACTCCTGTACTTTTGAAATAAGGACCTAAGAGTTCATTGCCGATTTTAAAGTATAGTTTCCTATTGACTATGAGGTTCACAATAAATTTCCTGGTCTTCGAAGGGATGTTATATTTCTTTAGAATGGAGTTGAGAACTATAAGGCACACATTATCGAAAGCGTATTTTATATCAATGAGAGCGCAGCAGGTGTGATAGTTATTGTTGTAAGAGATGTGGATATCAGTCAAAATGTGAGTTAAGGCGTGTAAGCAGGACTTAGATCTTCTGAAGCCGTATTGGGTTTCAGGAATAATTTTCGATGAAATGTATGAGTCTACTGTTTGTCATTTTTTCGCAGAGTTTGAGAATGCATGAGGCAAGCGAGATGGGTCTAAATTTGTTTTTAGAGTTTTTAGGAATGAGAACAATCAAGAACTCTTTCCATGAGTTATGCGTGTTGCTATTTTGTATACAGTGATTAATTATCTAGTAGTAATTTTTTTAAATTGTCCGGGGGCCTGTTTTAGCATTTTGTAGTCAATTTGATCTAGTCCTGGAGAAGAATTTTCATCTGCTGCATCTATAGCTAGGTTTAGTTCAATTATGTTGAAAGGGTCATCCATTACAATATTTATTGTTGAATTTTCTTGATCTTAATCCTGATCTATAGAGGGGGGGGGGGGGAATCAACTGATTGATGCTCCTCAATAAATTTCTTTGAGTTATTGATTAGTTCTATATCATTCTGTGAGCAATTAGGTAGTGTATTGTTGTACTGTTTGAAACGGCCTATTGTATCCCAGACCATCTTGAGATCAGCGTCTGCAGAGAGAGAGAGAGAGAGAGAGAGAGAGAGAGAGAGAGAGAGAGAGAGAGAGAGAGAGAGAGAGAGAGAGAGAGAGAGAGAGAGAGAGAGAGAGAGAGAGAGAGAGAGAAGTTTTCTACTTATTGTCTAAATTTGGTAGTTTTGATTTCGGCTAGTTTTTTTTTTTGGTAGTGTATTCTGTTTCTTTAAGTTGTTTAAGATTTTCAATAGTAGGGTTCAATAGGGACTTCTGTGCTGATTCTCTTCTTTCTCTTACTAGGTCTGAACAAGAATTGTCCCACCAAGGAGCCTTGCGTGGGCGACAGGTGAATTTCTTATTTAAATCTATCTGATGTGGAGCGGTGATATTATCTAAGTTTATGAAATAATCTTCATTGGGGGAATGATCTGAGTTTGGAGGGTTGTTTTTCTTGCGATTTTTCGTTTTTATTAAATGCTTAACGAACTCGATGGACAAGTTGATGAGGTAGTTATATTTATTTTCTAGATTCATATCTCTGATGTTAGAATTGTTGTTTTCGATATGTTCGTTCAACAGGGTGGTATATTTTTTCCAGTCAATATTATTGTGATTTTGTTTATGCGTTGCTGTGAACGGCATTCTATCAAAGTTTAGTTGTAAAGTTAATTCTAGGGGAAAGTGATCGCTATTCATTCTATTAGGGAAAATTTCCCATTGAATAGAGTTTTAATGATTTCTCGAAGCAATAGGGAGATCTATGGCTGAAGAGGATAAAGTTGGTGGAGAATCAGAGTTATCATTTGCGTGATTGAAGTAGTATGTGTGGGAGCCGTTGTTGATTACGATAAGGTTGTAGTCTGTGAGAGCTTCAATCAGGTTTTCGCCTGACGAGCAGATCTTGTTGTCTCCCCATGAGTAGTGATGTGCGTTTAAGTCTCCTCCAATAATGACATGTTTGTAATTTTTGCAACTATCCAGAAAGTTTTTCCACTCATGAACTGGGGTAGTTTTTGATAGGGTTCTGTAAATAGTTGTGATTAGTAAAGATTCTTGATTGTTATTGTTACAAAAGTATAATGGGATTGAAATAGCTAATGTTTCTAGAGAAAGATCTTTGTGATAAATTTGAGGTTCTTCTTTAAAAGGGATTTTGTTTTTGATGATGATAGCTAGACCTCCGTGCTGTTGGATAGGTCTATATTTTCTAATTATGTGATAGTTGGGTATGTTAATGATGGAAAACTCGTTTAACCAGGTCTCACTTAGGATAACAAGATCAACGTTATTAATAATGTTTCTGAGAGAATGAATTTTGTTACGTAGACTATGACAATTCCACTGAAGTATTTTTAACTGATCAATGATTTTATTTTAAATGCTCTTTTTTCTTTTTTTACCCTTGCTCTTGTCTTAATGAGGACATTTAATTCTTAGTGCTACGGTTAAATGATTAACTCTTAAGAGTCGTTGATTCGAGGGGGAGTTTGCGTTATAGCATCATTGATTTTTCAGATAATGACTGGCATTAATAGACTGATAATATCTTGATATACTTGTAGGTTAGGAGAGTTATTGTTAGTCTCCTTATGTTCTTCATTGGATTTTTGTAGGAGAATGTTTTGCGAGAAAGGAGCATAAGCAGCTGGGTTGATGTTATAGTTCCCATTAGGAGAGATCAGCAGGTTTTTGTGAGCCTCTGAAAAGGGAGCGATTTTAATTCTATTTTGCACTGAACAGGTTTTCTGAGATGCAGACGATTTTGTCTGTTTTGAGGAGTTAATAATATCTGAGAAAAGCTTTCTTCTTGTAGAGTGATTAGGAGTTTCTTGACTTTGTGTGATTTTGTTAGGTGATTTTATAAGAGTTCTCACTCTCGCTATCACTAGTTTCCATTCTATCCTGACTCGTTTCGTTATTAAAACAGGGGTAGATATTTGAATTTAAATTCTGTCCGTTGAGATTCGACATGGCTGAGAGGCTGTGGAGCCCCAACGGGCCCACCTCGTTTGGATTCTACTTTTTTTAGGTTAGATAACTTTATATACCTGTTCTTGAGAATCTATAGTCTTAATTTGGGAAATTAATATCTAAAAGGGTAACTTGGGTGGGTTCAATGAAATCTCGATATTGCTTACCTATTGGAACTTATAATTAATTGAGAAAAGAAGAAATCTACGGGAGGAGTGAAAAACCGCGTGTGCCTCAGGCGCCCCCTCGGCCATTTTTTTCCAAGTGCAAATCCAAAACGACGGACCGATGTGGCTGTAATCAGCGACATATACCCCTCTTCCCAGAATGAATACTGATCTAAAAATTTTGTAAAAAAATGTTAGATGTTAGATTTCAAAATTTTTAATTTTCGTTTTTGAATTCGTGATCAGCAACCCACAAAATCTAAGTAACAATTTTGGCCAAAAAATGTGCGCCTTAAAGGGTTAATTTCCGTCTGAGAGCAGAAAAGATTCACTGCGCGCGCTCTTACTTATCGTTTGAACACTCATAGTTAGATAGGAGTTTAACAGCTTGAATATTCCAGTTAAGTAATTATTTGGAAATCATTTTAATTGTTGGCCATCATGTTGATTAAGTCAATACAAAAAAAAAACTATTAAGGACCGCACTAAGAAACTCCATTAGGTTGTGCGACATAAATGATATAAAAAAATTTTCGTGTTATTTATGATAAATAATTAAAGTTCCTGCTTTTATAACTATTCATTTTTTAATTGACCTTTTCACTTTGGGAATGATCTCTGCGCTTTCATGTATTTGTGTGTAACCGTGTTCCCAATCTCTAAAGTTGAAAATTGAAAAAATATGATAATAGAACGAACGAAGTGCGTTTAAATTCGTTAGTAATTATACAAAATAGTAACCCAATACAATCAATTTACAGGCAACATACTTTTGAATAACTTTTATAGCACAGTGTGGCTAAAATCCGCTATTAAGTCACGCCTATCTGTGACTAATATAGTCCATTTTTGCACCGTGTTCATCACACTCGCTACGCTCGTGCGCTAACCTCACGGTGCAAATAAGGACTACTTTAGTCACTAATAGGCGAGACTTGCGGATTTTAGAAGTCTGTGCTATAGAATGTTATACGATACTCTTGACTTAAATGGTTCAGTTTTACACGACGCTTAGCGCCCTCGCTACGCTTGGGTGCTTACTGAGCCGTGTAAAAATAGTATATTATGCAACGGGTACAGAAAGACTGCATCTTCAAAGTTTTGCAAATGCAGTCTTTATGTTACATACGATATTTTATACTACGAGAGCCAAAAATTCACATTAAAGTTGTGATTTTGAGGTTAGAGTGGTATAAAGAACCATTTAAGTTACACGTATCGTAATGTACTATTTCTTTTGTTTGTCAAACTTTGATACTAATATAAACACTTTAAATCATAATATGTTGAATAACGTTCTGATTTACCAAACTTTGTATTAATAAAAACATCAAAGCCATATCTAATTATTTATTAAATACTTTCAACCATAATATATACTCTGTTAAATAATGTTTTATTTTATTCATCAAACTTTGATATTCATAAATATTTCAAAGCAATACTTAAGTTTTATTTTATTGATCAAAGTTTAGTGTCAATAAATATTACAAAGCAATATCGAAGTTTTATTTTATTTATCAAAGTTTGATATTCATAAATATTTCAAAGCAATGTCTTAGTTTTGATTTTTTTTGCAAACTTTGACATTAATATTTATTTCAAAACAATATCTAAGTATTTATTGGTATCAAAGTTTGATAAACAAAAGAAAACGTTGTTCTACGTATGTTGCTTACACATTAATGAATCATTAGAATATGTAATGCAAACACTGATCACAATATAAGATGACTCAATCTATGTTAACTTGCACTTTATCTAAAAGGGCAATATTTTTCACGATTTTACAGTTACTCATAGACGTTTCGTAATATCTTATCCTTATAATGATTATTGTTAAATGATTGGGTACAATTTTACTCAGGAAATGTAATAAATCCCGTATACTTATAACAACATTGTACGTTATACGTACGGAAACTGACAAAAGTCAAATTCTGCATCAACAATGTCAACGACATAATGTTGTGGAAGAATTTCGTGAACACGCGAAAAAATAACATAAAAATGTATGTGCATGTGTGTATGCATATACATACTTACTCACTCTCGCCGAAAAAAAATCCAGGATACAGAAGTAATAATGATAGTATATATACTTATTCTGAGAACTGTCAGACGAAAAAACACTTTCGTCAACTCAAAGCAGGAGGACGTATTTACAACGCTTACTGAGCTGGAAATTTGCTATTTTCTCACTGACGCTAATCGTATTCCAACATAATATAACCATTAATCTCATTATTTACTTGCTGCATGGATTGACAACAACAATAAAAACTATGAAAACAAAGAATTATCACAAAAGACACTGCGAGTCTGAGTCGCGACGCGAGAGACAATCACCGGTCGTCGCGCGCCGGGCCCGGCGTTTGAACGATGTTTTCTTCCTTCTTCCTCCGCGTTTAGCAAAGCAAACATGGCGGCGCTCGTGATGGAAGATCGCAGCATCGCTTTTCGATATCTTTAGTCTATGTAATTTATGATTTACAGTAACTTTTGCAGTTACTGTTGCATCTATTACATTTTAATTATTTTTTAACAATTTCTTCAATGTACACTTATTTTGCAATATTATAATACTAAAACGCGCCAAATTTGAATAATTTAAAATTTTTCTTTAGAAAATTTCATTTAGATACATATAATACAACTAAATAATTATAAGTTTTTGTTAATTTAACAAATGATTGTAAGCATTGTAGGTACATTTTTGGTTTATTTAGTTTGGAATAAATATTCTAACAATGGATAATTGAAATGCTCTAGAAGAAAATATAGTTTATTTCAAAGTGTTGCTCAGTAACAATTTGCATATATAATTTTAGAATAGAGAGTGGTGTATAGGTCAAGTTGTAGGAGAAGTGGAATGTCATTTTTCCAGCTGGTGTTTTTGTGGAGAATCTGGAAATTGCATGAGTATTCCATACACTAAATTTAGTAACTGTTGATTTTTCCATCTTTACATTCTTAAAATTTGTTACAGATATTGTCTACGTAAAATTTAAAATTTTAGCCATGCCGCCGAATATAAAAACCAAAGTATGGGAAAACGTTGAGGTCAACGGAGTAATCTTCATATGGTATTACATAGAAAATGCTTCACCCTACTGGTGGCTGAAGCAGGAAGAAGCAATTACAAAATACCAGCTGCAATACCAAGGGTGTAATGAATTCTATATCAATTGTCATATACAAGTACGAGAATAAATAAATGTAGACTTTTATAAATCTAATTTTAAACATTGATGTCATTATTTACAGGATATTCCTGAAAATGATGCAGATTGGGCCCACTTGGGCATCGTTTATGGTCCAGCTATGCTGCCAACAAGCAGGTTCTCCAGGTTGATGCATCACTCGTGGGACAACATAATTTGGTCCAAGAAATCTGACATGTATCAAAACGATACCACTGATGAATCTTTGCCAGAGCAGAGCAAAAATTAGAAATAGATTGCCCAGATCACTCTTAATCACAGCCTGGTTCTTTTCAATAAGTTCTCCCTCATGCAACTCAAAGTACAGGCTTTACAAATGGGTACAGCTTGTGTGGAAATGCACTTATAAAGTAGCTTAGGACCCATGTTTATGGTGCAGACTCTAATGCCAGTACAACCGTTGATTTATCAGGTCACCCAGATGATGTATGCTCCTAGTTATATCACCCCTTACGCAAAAATTATCTTAGTAGCAGAGAGGATAATGTTTGAGAGGGACATACTCATATGGAATTATAAAAAGTACATGCATAATCCACTGTTAGCAAAGAGAAACAGATCAAGATTTTTCGCAGATGGTTTCAGCAGTTTTACTCGAAGAATAGTCCAACATACGACTCATGAAAGGCCTCATTAGATTGGTAAAATTTTCTGTTATTTTTGTTTTGGGTAAATCTACATGATGTAACTTAGTCTGAAAACTACTTAATTGAAGTAATGCTTTACTTCTCATATTTATTTTGTATTTAATAAACACAGGGCCATCCAGAGTTATTTTAATATTTATAGTCTCATTTAACAACTCAATTTATCATAATAATTCTGTAACTAGTGAACCTTTTGAAATAAATAATTTAAAACACTGATGTATATTTTTAGATCATTATAAATGTAACTTAAAATGACTACGTCTGTACAAAATATAAATGGTGATTCTGTGTATATGATTAATAATAATGATAACTTGATAGAGATTGGTGAAATAAATGTATGAAATCTGATAAATGAAGATAATGATTTGTATTTATACAAATATAGATAGTAAAAATTGGTATAATACGTTTATATAAAAAAAGTAGTTAAAAAGTTATATAACAAGAAACTAGAGATCTATAATAGAATAAGAAATCTATATACATACTTTTTAATTTATTCATGTATAAATATTAAATTTAATCATACAAAAATTCGACGGCATGGGTTTCCTAAAGGAAATGTTTAATTCTTTAATTTTAAAAATGGCAAGCCCGAAGTTTACTTCTCAAAACTTCTATTGGAATCATCGCGAAGATTACAAAATCGTTATTTCTTTATTAAAAGAAACAATTTATAAAATAATACTTGAATCTATACATTATGTGTACATTAATTTAATCAATTACCTATTGAAAACGTCTTATCAAGTCTTTCCCTCAAAATGATTTTTCACAAGAATTTCATCAATTTGGCTTATGACGATTTACACTAAAATTAGAAAAGTTATCACAAAAGGAAGTTCTTACTTATCGAAGAATTTTCGTAAGCTTATAGTTTTTTCATTCGCGTCTTCCTCTATTAATGCTTTTACGATAAGAATATCGATTTTTGGTGTAAATCCACGGTAGAATAAATACATATTTTTGTATTTGAGATACACAATTGTGATAATACAAACAATAATTTTACCATAAATATGATTATTTAATAATAAAAAACATAAATTTAATTTTCCTACACAAGTCCTTATTTGTATGCCTTCATGCGCATTTCCAATCATTATCTAAATTTTCTAAACACGTGTAAATTCAATAGACATGAATAAATTTTACGTTCGTAGATTTACAAACTAAATAAAAAAATGTTGGCAGGTCCTCAAAAACTCGCGAAACCCTTCCAATAAACTAAGATACCATTTCTTATCCTCTTCCAGAACGGCATCTCCATTATAGAAAACAAAAAACAGAAGTTAACAGCACATAGATCTTGGGATCACTGTAGGATGAAGCTCTTGTAGCTGCGGACGGCACGTAGTTTCTTCTTGATGGCGTTCATCAGGTCTGAAGGTTGCAGCACCACAGACACGTCTCTTCCCAGGGCATTAACTAAACGATCGCGACCGTTGCCTTCATACACGTTGAGCGGCCGATTGTTGACTTCGGTGAGGGTCCAACTGACGGTGGTGCCGACGTCGACGGACGGATCCGCAGCATTCGTAAGCGTCGAGAGACCGAGAGCCTGTGCACTTGTCGAGACCGAGAGTACCTCGTTAACGCTGCCGATCTCCAGACCAAAGTCCTCCGACTCGGAGCGGCGAGTCAGCGTCGTCACGCGGCCGTGTGGAAGGCGCCTGACTATCATTTCCACCTGAGGGACATGTTTATATATTAAAGTACGAGCGACTGTACATGCACATGACACGTGTTAGGCAGAAAGCACGCTAAAGCGAACAGTTTTGTTTTGATTAATGTTATATGCAAGTATCTTCGTTACTGAGTCGTTACTAGACTTCCAAGAATAAAGTTATTAGATTTATACTTGACAAATCTACATGGATTTAATGTGTAACATAAAAGTATGCAAGACTATAATATTATACAGGAATTCGTATAAAATTCATCTAATACATTCATGAAGTTATAATGCAAGTCACGCGTTGGTTTTCTTTGCACGTGTTTAGGAAAAGAGATCGCAATATAATTTTCCAATGATTATTGCAAAATTCATAAGATTTGAAGTTTTGATAAATGAATGATAACTTACACGTGGGAAAGTATAATTCTTTAGTATATCTCTGACTGAACTGGCTCCATTCAGCGGAATTCCAGCTACACTTAATACTAAATCACCAATGTGCAGCACATTGTAGAGCAAAGGAAGCTCCTTCTGTTTCCAGCCAGCAATCCTATAAATCACGGAAACATCGTATTAACTCAATGCATTAATTCAAACATTTGTTAAACAGTGCAAAAAATCTAATGCACTAACCACACAGCTCCAAAACAATCAACGAAAGCGATACCATCTTTGCAGTCTCTACGGCCAAGCTTGAATCTTACACCTGCAGGATGGCTCATCTCTTTGCGCAATTGCATCACCTGTTGTTCTCTTAAAGTCAGCTGCGGTCGTGGTTGTCGAATTCGAGGTGCTGGAGCTACTGTTATTACTGGAGTTGATACGGCAGAGGATGCTGATGTGCTGTTAGTGTTCATGGTACTCGTACTTGTAGAGCCGATAACCATGGTCTCTGGATTGTCGGAGGTACGGTACTCGATCAGGGCGGCATACTGCTCACCCTCATCGCTTGAGCTATGCGATCTGTAACATACGTAAAGACAATACTTTGCTTTGACAATAAAATGTAAGCGATTTTTCTGATGCTTCAGTACATACATCTCTAACCAACCTAGTCTAAAATTTAAAAATTCACTTGACGAGATAAGTGACTTGTTGGCCATAAATAAAAAAATCAAGTAAATATGCACCTGCTTGCAGGTAGATTAGTCGTTCTGACAGCATCTCCGGTCTGTGGATAGGATGATGCAAGGAACACGCTCTCGTAACTGGAGTTACCGAGTCCGTCAGCTCCACCGTTACTGTTTGCCGCCGTAGTTGCTGCTGCCGTTGCTCCACCGGTGAGTCGCGGACTCAGCGGTACAGATGGAGCAGCTCTCCCAGGCTGTCGCGTCGAGCTGGATGGTCTCAAACGTTCCTCGATTGCTGCCACGTCGTCGAATGTAAAGACCGTCGGGGCACTCGAGGTCGATGGCGAGGCCGAACTTGCTGCCGCTCTTGAACTTGATGTTGCCTAATAACAAAACATCAATTTTTTTACTAGAAGTCATAAGACTGAACATAATGAATTTACAATTTTGAGAATCAGTCTCTCATATTTTTAAAGAATATTCAAAGCTGTGTCTTATTATGCGAGAGAAAGCGTTTGATGTAACGAAAGAAAATTAATGTTTGTACATAGTATTTCTAACCAGACTAGGTGGAGGAGGCAGTGGACTAGTAGGATCCCTGGTGACAATTCTTTCCGGTCCTCTAGAATACAGATTTTCCTTGGGCTTAAGCACCTTCATATCTGTAAGCTTCCTAGTGATGACTTGTACCCAGTCTAGCATCGCTTGATAGGTCGGTGCAGCAAGCCTGAGTATTTGATCATCACTGAAGTTCACACAGAACTCATAGTCGTTCTTAGAAGTGGCACATAGAGTGGGCGATAGATGCAGGGCATTACGTAGAGTCTGGAACCAGATAGGACTGTGCGAGGTAGCATGCTTCTGATCTGTAAAGCCCTCAAGACGAGGATCCAAGTCGTCGTGCACACAGAAAGCTACCCAGCAGCGAGATGACTCTTTGTCAAGCTTGGTGTCAGTGCGCCGCAGCCAACCATTCTTGTGAATTTCTCGGAACACCACCTGATCTGCTATAAGATTTAAGTGGTTATGCAAAGTTTGTCATTGATATGTAGACTTAGAATAAACAGATATTACTTTCTGTAGATAAAGATGCTTGAGCATCTGAACTGGATCCAGCAGCATCTCCACGTGACCTGTCATCTGAGGGCCTTGCCATCTCTGTCAACATTCTAACAGCTTGCAACATCTTGGCAGAGAAGAAAAAAGCACAAAAAATCTTTTCTTTTTTCTTCTGCTCTTCCTTTGTACAATATCTAAGATCATTTTATAAATGATCTAAGTCTCTTTGGTTGAAATGGTACTTGCATCGAAAGCATTTGAAAGGTAACTGATCTGTAAATATTGAAATTATGTATTTATTTTTATACATTATAATGTTAAAATTAGAATTAAATGTTCAATTTTTTTGGATAACACCTTTTCTTTTTTTTGCACTTATCTATGCACATTCTGATTTAACTTTGTACAACCATTATAGGTAAATATATAAAAACTACTGTAGATAAGAACTATTATCAACTTGCATTGAAATTTGTCTTATGTTATATATTTTATTGCCAGCTATTTCTATGATAATATTTGATTTCTCTAATGCAGTGAAAAAATTATCAAAATACAAATATTTTTTTTATCAACATAAAAAAAAATGAAACAGAATAAAATGTCATTAGTTACCCAATTTTCCTTTGAGAGTTCTGTACTTGTGAACAAACACCAGTCATTAGTCATGAGCTTGTTGCACTCTGATTAGTACATAGATAATACACCTTTCTCCGACAGTATAAATTAATGAAAGCAGCTGTAAAAATAAGAAGTATCGGATCAAATCAATTGACTGTTTTAAAATCATGAAACTTTTTTGTATCAAGAGTATAATTAAATTTCTTTAAACAAGTACAAAATAACTAAGTGATTAATAATTCATTGAATTTCTCTGCAATTAGAAATTGGGAAACTTGAGGCTTTTTTTAATTTCTATGAACTATATAACTATTTCTATTTTTTTATCTTCAATGAATTATAAATAATGTAGAATCAATTTTCTTAGAATTTTAGAAAAATTACATCTATTCTTTGTCTGCAAATAAAAAATGTTACTCGATAATCGACGTCTTTGTAATTTTCATAATCCTTATTCAATTATTGCCCAGTAATATGACTTCATAAGCATGACACATATACAAGATAAACATATGTTTTGTTTCATATTTGATTTTGTTGAAAAATCCATTAATTATCATAAAAACGAAATAATTACTCAGCTGCTATGTACTAGCTTATAATTTATGCAATGGGCAGAACAAACTATCCAAAATAACAAAAATAAGTTTAACACAAAGACAGTAATCCTGTCACAGTTTACTTGTATTCATTCTTCGATGACATTTACAAATCTTTGGTCCACAGATGAACCTGTCACAGCAGACCAGCATCCAGTTCAGTGATGAAAAACTTGCCCAGGACTAGACAGCTGCAGTCATCAACTACTATATACTATATACTTATACTGAACAACAGCAGAGAGAATCTCCTTGTGCAGCGACTTGGCGGAGGTGTGGCGCGCGTTATTTCGATGACACATAATCCAGTCGACGTGCAAAAAGGAGCCAGATCGCAGAAGGTGACAGGGTGCGAAAAAGAAAGTAATGGTTTTCTTCTGCTCCTTTTCTCTCTCTCTCTCTCTCTCTCTCTCTCTCTCTCTCTCTCTCTCTCTCTCTCTCTCTCTCTTTCTCTCTCCTCGACTCCCACTTACGCTATATAGATACACCAGTAGGTACTATCCACTGCAGCCTATGTAGGAAACTATTGGCTTTGCACGTGAAGCAACACAATTATCTGGAGCATTTTAACAACACACTCGTAATAAAGACACATCATCTAGCATTGCGCTTGCTCGCTACCTATATAAGTCCTTGGAAAAATTGTATACGAAATACGAATAGATTATGCGAGCAGTATAACAAAACGCAATAGATATATACGCATGGTGTTCAGCTATATATATATATATATATATATATATATATATATATATGTGAGTGTGTGTGCAGTGTGTATAGTTTCTTGGCCGCCATCTATATATATACGCATATACTGGGAACGTGCGCGCGAAATTTGAATTAGCTGCTGAAGCCTGAATTTCGGTTAGCCTAACTATAGACGGCATTTATAAAATTGAAAATAGATTGAAATTAATCTAAATTAATATGTTTTATATAGTCATTGCTACAAAGAAATAGTTAGATTTCAGTTCAGCATAAATCTTAAAAAATCGTTTTATTTACTTAAAATGCATATCTTACAACAAATTCTATACTACGTAGCATAATTAGGACGATGCTAATGTAACTTTGTCTTCATTAATCACAATGTCTGAAACTTTTCCAAGTTTCTTCTCGAATTTTGATGTTGCTTTTTCAGTCGTACCATTAGGGAAACTTGCAAGATATTGAGCTACCACTTTTTTTCTTAATTTTTTCAGCGAGACTTCACCTTTAGTGGTTACGATTTCTAAAATCGTATTTTTCCAACTGAATTTGCTAACACCATTCTCGGCGTTCGTCTCTTCCTCGACTGCATCAGTTACGTTAGTGTCATTTTGTTTCTTGGCGGCGGGCTCACCGTTTTCGTTTTTATCATCTTCGTGCTGCCTCTTCTTTGACTTCTTCTTCTTTTTGCAACTGTCTTTATTTTCACCTTCATTTGTGTCATTTTTATCATCTACTGTATCATTTTCTCTAATGATATTTGAGTTGTTTTGATTTTCTTCTGTACTCACATTTTCTAAAAATAAGTAAATAAACATTTTTAAATATGTCATAAAAAAAATGAAATTTGTACAACATGAGCTAATTACGTTTTTCATTATTTTCTGTATTTGCATTATTTCCAGCTGTAACTTCTTTGAAAGCTTTTTCCATTTTTTCCCAAACACTGTCGACTATTGTCATGTTAGCTTTATTACCAGACATGCTTTTAATAAAATTGAAGAATTTTGCCTTTTTCCTAGGAATGTTTTCATGCCTTGATATGGAATTTAGAAGGTTTCTTTCAGGCACTGTCAAATTTGTGGAGTTAGCTAGTACATTCTGTACTACATTTAGCCAAGCCTGTTGCTTTAATTCACCCTTATTTGCACTTGGCTTTTGTACGTAGTCCTTACCACCGTACCTTTGGTTTTCTGTGATACATTTTGTATGTGCAACATACTCATCTCCACTGTAAAATTATAAATATTTTTTTAATAAATAAATCTTACTCATCTTTGTGATCTAATTTCACTTAATACAAATTTTTCTTACCGGAAATCCTTAAAACAATCGACACAGGTAACAAATACAGGATTACGACATGCAAACTGATAATGCTTGGCAACTTTTGGCTTCTGCAGCGAATCACCGCAGTTGTTGCAAGTAAAGACTACCATACTTGAGTTATTTTCCTCACTTAATTTTTAAGTGATTCTTCAATAAACTCTTTTTAAAGTTTTGGAACTGTAAAATTAATATGAGCAAGGTTATTCAGTAACTGATAGATTAAGAGTTTTTTAATAAATCATATTTTAATAAATTAAGATAACATATTAGAAAAAAAAGGTTAACATTTTTCCATTTAAAAACTACATTTTGTTTCTTTATCAAAATTTCTACAGCACTTTAAAGACACAATTACTCATAATCAACAAAAATACTTTCAAAAATGTATAAACTTGGTTTAGTTGACAAAACTGGTTATGGTATATAAAAACATCTACATATTCCCCAACAAAAATATACACGTCCAAGAAAATAAGTACCTATTTTGTTCCGAGTTGGATTAAATAATACGTAGAACTAGTAAGGCACTCGATCTTTGAAACAACTTAATACAGAGCAACGTTCGAGTGCCGATAATACTCAATATGCTTACTTGTCGATTAACTTTTATTTCGACCCAACAAAAGAGACTGATCAACGTGTAAACACGTGTTTTCGCTTGAACCGTGGACCCCGCGCCAAAGTACAAACGCACCTAGCCTTATTGTCAGCCGAACATAACCTAATCTCAAAAGCTGAGCCTATTAAAGATAAAAGATACCTGCCCTGGTCAGATAACGGAAGTCGCGTATAGGCGGTCTAAGATGATATGCAAAGATAAAAGATACAAGTAATTAATGAGTAGGTAGGTATGACCAGCGATAGCACTGAAAGTCAACAACAATAATTTCAACGAAAATAAGCAGCTGTAATGCTCTCAAGGTATTTAATTCTGTAATTAAGATAATGAAATTAACGTATAATTTTATATGTATAATTTTTTTTTAACGCAATATACATACATTCTTTTTCTTGGAATTGCAAATTTTAACTCTTAAATTATTCAAAATCTAGAAGCGTTAAGATAGCTGAAACCACGGAATCTGCATAAAACACCTGTGTTGCTCCAAAAAGCCAAAAACAAATGTACAACTACGGTATTTTTGTCGTTCACGAAATCTAACCCCAATTCCGCTCAGTAACTTACTAGCAGTATAGTAGCTGCAGTTGACGCATCGCTGATCGCAGAAACGATGTCAATATATAAGTAATTTATAAATACTTATATCGTGGATTTTACCTCCGTAAAACGAATTTCTTCGACGACCTTGACTTTCGAACGGAGTTCACACCCTCGATCCTCTACTTCATGTACAGTGTTTTAAGCTAGAGATAACAAGATTATTCGCTTTTAATGGAATTATTCTGATCTTTCTCGATAAATTTTCATCACAAATCGCAAATTTCCGTACTTTTTGCGGAACATTCCGTTTTTCAATTGATAAGCGTACAGTTATTCGACGATTAAACAAGTTCGTTTTTTTTTCTTACAAGCGTAGGGAAATTCTTTGGCAAAGCAATGAGTAATGTCAGATTTTTGCCACTGTTCTGTTTTTTCTTTGCTTGTTTTCAAAATTGTTTTATGACTGGTAAATAAAATGTATCTGCATGATTTATAAGTGCGAATTGTATAATAGTGCTGGAACAGTCTATAGTGGTACAATTTATTATGTACAACTTAGCCTCAATGTATACTGCACGAGTTAACCCTAAAATTCAAAGTTGAAATCATTATAACTAATCTCCAGTTTATCTAATCTCTTAATCTTCTTTTGGAAAAGTATTAAAATACTATTACATAATTATAGTCGAATCAATTATTGACCCCAAATTACTACTCAATCAAAATTTAGAAAAAGGATTTTAAAATCAGCAGGTGTCCATTGAAGCTTTATACGTTCTCACATATGTACGTTGTATTTCAGATTACATATACCAATTAGTCCTTGTCTGAGTTAGCCATGTTGCTTTTTACAGAGACTATTCATTCATTAATACTAGACAAATTAATTTTACTATGATATACAAAAAAAGCAAATAGGTCTTTATTGAATGATACTATTTTTATAGGGAACATCAACTTATCATGCACATACATTATTCTGTCATTTTATTCTCGTTTTTATTTTTTAGTACTTAATTATTTAAAATCAACCTCAAGTTGTTTTCTTGCTGTTAAGCCTATATATTTATATGCAATGTTTTGTTAACTTTCTTTTTATAATATTGCAGACTTTATCTATGCAAAACATGGACCCAGCAATAGTAGCAGAGTTGAATGAAAAATACAGAAATTTAAACAAAGAGGTCTTGAAACTAAATTTTAAAGGCCGTAAACCAGAACATATTTATGAGCGTCTACCTAAAATCTATGCATCTGGCAGTGAAGCTAAAGAGGCTAACAAACATGACCAGGCTTACATTTTTTTCAAAAGATGGATAGCTTGTGTGGATTGGTTAAAGGGACAACATTTGAACAAGGAAGTGATAACAAAGTTTTTTTCAAATGATAAAGTAATGCAATATTGTGAAGATATATTCAAAGCTTGATATTCTTTAATATTGTAATTTTTCAATTATGTATGTTAAATATTTTAGGTTGAAGATGTCAAAAAACTACTACAAGAAGTTTCAAATAGTATACAACTTGAATGTGAGATAAAACCAAAGGGGCCTCAAATTAAAGACAGTCATACAAACAGTGTAAATGAAAATTTCAATGATTTAGAACTTCGATTACCAGAAACTCCAAATGATGAACCTCAACCCAAGGAAAATGATGAAATCACATGTGCAGATTTATTTAACATTCTTAATCAAGGTATCCGAAGCAGTGAAAAAAGACTGTTGATAATAGATGTAAGGAAAGAAGAAGACTATTTAGAATCGAAAATTCCATTCCCAGAAAACATTGTTCACATTCCTGCGGAAAAAATTCAACCAAAGTAGGATTATATTACTAATAACAATACAAGAGTAGTGTAATATGCCAATGGTAATGAAAACTAAATGTTATATTGTTTTGATTTTAGCAAATCTCCAGATTTTTATCGATACTTGCTGATAGATGATAATTTAGCACTTGATCGTTATGCAAAACGGTCAGCTAAGGATATCGATATTATTGTGCTGATGGATTCAAATTCTTCTCTTAATTCAATGAATGTAAAGAGTCCCATAAGTATGTTCAAAAAAAGCTTAAAAGAATGCGATAAAAATACAAAATACAAAAGGATAGCCATCTTAAAAGGTGGTTTTGAAGAATGGATCAAGACATATCCAGCTTTTGTTACAGACCCTGTTAAAAAAGAGCTATCTCCAACACCTTCAACACCGGTACATGAAAATGCTCTAAATATTTTGGTTCCAAAATATTATTTATTTACTTATTTTTCAATACTGGCAGGATTCTTCAGTTAGTTCATTCAATGCAAGTTACAGCTTTCTCAATATTTCTCAATCACGTGAAGAAACAACCTCTCCTATTTTATCAGGAAGACATCCAACTGGTCCACGAGTTAAAGATCCATCAAACGCAAATTCACAAGTATCCGTAAGAATATTTTGATAATAATTAATTATATTTCTGTTTTGTTGATCTGGGAACAAATTTGATTTGTTGACAAAGTTTTCTTGACTACTTTTACAGTATTACAGCATTATTTTTTATACCCTTATTGATACACAAAGAATTGACTTATAAACACGATTTAAACGTAAACTTTTTGTTTATTTATTTTAGATAACAGGAATTGTAAAATTAAGTCTATATGATCTCTAATTTGTACCGAACTATACAGTTGTTTTGTTATTTTTATAGTCAAGAAGTGATAAAAGCTCATCTTCTCTCTACAACCATCTTCTGGTGCCTTATCAAAAAGTATTGGCATCTTCAACAATAGCAAATGGTAAATATACGCATCCGACGACACAGCCATCTCAGAACAATAACCCGACAGCACCACCACCTCCAAATTGTATAAGTGACAAACAGCTGCTGATTTCGAACAATATGAAAGAAGCAAAAGTTGTAATAGAGAAGTTAAAACCACAAGTAGATCGCAGTAAAAAGCCGACTCTTGGTGGAAAACCGACTATGCCTACAACAAACCAATTAGAAAAGGAGCTAAGCGATACACAGTATTCCATATTACAGTATGAGAAGAAACTACAAAAAGGTATGCAGAACAATTGGGCAAGAGAGCAGTTAGAGACTTTGCGAAAGAAAGAGCAGGAAATTGTAAGTTGTCTTAAATAAAATTTCATAAACAAAATTAATTCGTTCTAAATTGTATTGCATCTGAATATTTATTTAAATTCTAGATGGTGAAATTGGGGCGAACAAGAAACACCCGATCGGCTGATGGAAATCCTGGCAAACTTTATCCAGAGTTAAGTCTGTCAAGCATGACACTAGAACCAAGAACGCGAGCTACACGTTTATCGAAACTCAATCTTAGGTAAGTTGAAAGACCGGTAAAATTTTTCTTATGTCCCATACGTAATAGTTAGTTGAATTAATAAAAACTTTATTAATACATAGTGAGGAAAAAGAAAATATTCCAAAACCACCAATTAAGGATAAAATCGAACCTATGATAGTTGATCCGCAGCCGCCTTTGACTCCGGCACATATGGAGGTAGACGAAGAGGAGACTATTCGCAGGGAACCTCTAAAATCTGAAAATGTATCTATTAATCCGGGACTGAAACGCTCACATTCTAGTCCCAACCTCGTCCTGCAGGTAAAGAAGCTTAAAGCAAACCATCAAGTAAATATCGCTCTTTATTTCTATTTTTTTTCTCATTGTTTTATTATTTTCTCATTTATTTGTACTATGCTTCGAGTTTGGATAAATGAACTATTCTAACAATAAATCAAACAACTTTTTTTTATGAGTTTTTCTCTTTGCACAGAATGGGCCGAAATCAATACCGGCTGTCAATAGATCGTTAAAACCAAATCTAGTACCTAAAAACGTCAGCAGAACTCGTATACCTTCAGCTATATCATCGAAGGGTAGAGAACTGCGTTTGGAACCAATATTTTCCAGTATAAAGTTGGTGAGTGAATTATTTTTGTATATTCTCAAAGTTTCAAATCAAAGCTTCTGCACAGTTTAGCGAAGGCTGTTTTATCAATTGTCTTTCATTCAGAAATCGCCGTCGTCAATAGTGTGGATAAAAAAAAATAAAAATTTAAGACATAATACCTAAAATAGCGATCACTTGTAAGATAAAATGAATCGTTTCAATCATTGTCTGATGCATACAGTATCAACTTACTTTCCTATTTTCAAAAAATGCAAAGCATAAACAGTATTATTTAAAGCTGTTGTTCAAGCAACTTAATGTATCGATCGTCAAAACATTCAAATGTTTATTTAGTTTCTGTCTACCGGCTAATAGCCGATTTCTTCAGGCTTACGTAAACACAAAACATTATTTTTTGTCAGCAAGAATGAACTTTACGCAGACACTTGGCAAAAAAGTTATCTTTGAATTAAATATCTTTTACAAGACTTTGCTTTGTAAATGATTTACTCATTTTTGATATGAGGAACTTTATAAGTTTCTCAAATTTTCCACTCTCGTCAATTTTTCCATTCGGTTAACAAAACTGGCTACAATGATTTGAAAAAATATTGATGTAAATTTTTTTCAATCTGCTATTATATAAGTAATGTATTTATGTTTGGACATTCACTTTTAAGTCCTCGCGAATTTTAGACGATCTCATGGATTCGACATTTTATTTTGTATGTAAAAGAAGCAACCAATCATTGTATCTACAGTTGTTTATGAAAATTCCTTATCCATGACCCAATGACTGCAATAAGATTTTAAATAACAATAGAGTGTACCTCAGAATAAGATATATTTTATCATTACATAGTATTTTTCAAAACAACTTAAGACAATTATTTTCTGCCGCTACAAAAAAAAAAGTGTCACACGAGACCTTGACCACTGCACCTAATCTCTACTCTCACGCGTCACTTTTCTCTTTGACGTATAGCACATCTCTAATTCCATTTTTGGATTAGCGATCGAGTCACGTTTTCAAGTCGCGGCGCACGAGATGATAAAATGTGCTTCTGTATAAGTATTATAATATAAATCGTATTTACTCGCGGCTCGTTAGTGTATAGACACGTGGCAGATGATTCGCCAAAAAACGTCGTCTGATGAAATATTTGCACTGCGCGACGCTCTAAATAATGCCTATTATGCTAATGACGCGTGATTATATAGCGATCGGTATATATCCTTAGGTGACTGCCTTATACATTGCGCAACCGCGTGTTTGTAAACACACATATATATATATATACACACACATATATATACACACACACACACACACACACACACACACATATATATATATATATATATATATATATATATATATACGTTAAAGCGCGTGATTTTTTTCAGCCCCGAAGAAAGTTTTGTGTGACGTTGGCCTGTTTGAGCGCGGCAAACATTTGTTCTTTGTATACAAAAGGCGCCACCGACTGTCTCATTGATACAGTCGTCGCGATTCGTACATATATAGAGATATTTTTTTTTTTTCGCCTTCTAGCGCGGAAATCTCTAAACATCCATATTATACGTGTATGTATCATTTATGTTTTTCGTGCTCGTGATGTACATACATCTGAAAGCGCGTGAATTGTTGTTTTGGACCACGAGTTTTTTCGATTCTGACGCGACTGACTCACGCGAGTGTGATCGGAGTCGCTCGACGTCACGTCTTCGAAATAACTCAAAGTATATGTATTCTTCGCAACGCGCGCGTGCGACGAGCGATGTACTATACCGGAGCCGCTGTGCGTTAAAACGTTGAAAAAAATGAAAACAAGTTTACGAGTATCGTACAAAGACGATTAGGATTTTTCAGGCTGTAATCGAGAAATGCAATTTGCTTTGGTATGGTTCAGCAATTAATCATGCTGATTCGTTGAAAGAATTTTTTATTTGTCTCGATATTGTTTTTTTTTTCTTTTGATGCATTGTATTTTACAGTGGAAATACTCAGCTACGAGTTTGGATTCATTTATTTTCTCAGAATTAATTTTTAATTGAAAGCACTGTTTCAGGCATAAATTCCTGTATAATTTATAATCAAGACTCGAAACGGCCAATGCTACGTTAGCATCATTTATTTCATCGAAAAGAATATTTGACATCGATTACAACACGTATTCCACGTAAACCTTTCATCAAGGCTGCACCATTCACCTGAAAAATTCAAAGCCGTCGCAGCGCATTCTCATCCTACGCAGAAATAGCATCGCTGCTATACATTAGATCTTCCGGCTCATTGCGATCATCTATTACGTAAAAGCAGCCCAACGTTCGTCTGCGTTCAATTATTCTAAATTTAGCCAAGCACATAATGCCGCCTGCACGAATTTTAAGCAAATTGATCGGTGCGATCCGATTGTCGCCTCGTAAAAGAGACGTTATACGTTATCATCGGCGGCGGAAAAAGAGAAAATTCAATATTCAATATCGCTAGCTGATTGAAAGATCGTTAAAAGAACTCAAGCACAGATCAGTGTACACATAAAACGAACGTCTTCGGTATGGCAAGCTCCGCAGGAGCACGAAATTTAAAAATAACTTAGTAATTAAACAGACACACGTAAGATAGAGAGACAAGCGATTCAATTAGCCGTATAACGACTCTATTGACTCGACATCGATGCTCAGAAAAGCGAAAAGGAAAAGTCAACACTATATCCATCCGCACCGCTATACGACACAATGCTCATCAGCTGGTCGTCACTCGGCTCGCACATGTTTGCTCAGAGGCATCAGCGGTAGCAAAAACACACGCCCCGAAAGCATACACCACACGCCTCATGCGGTTGTCTCTTCGACGCCAGTCGGCTGCTCTGCTGTTTTTTTTTACTCGGATAGCTTTCGTCAGAGACGCCGATGTGCGCGCGAGGATGTATTCTGCGTGTACGAAACACGTGTGGAATCGCGAGAAAAAATGGGAGGAGAAAAGTGGAGGGAGTAGTTTCACTGACGACGACGATGACGGTGATGATGTTGATGACGACGACGGTAGTGGGTGGAGAGAAACGAGTTGGCGGAACTATTATCTACTCGCGAATTCGAGTGTATGGTTTTCGCTGCGGGAAAGGTCCAGGCAAAGTTTTGAGGATAAGTAATATTTGTTTTAGGCACGTCGACCTTTATTATACCGGACTTTTGAGTTTGCTGACTTTTCAAAATTGCATTAATCCTAACATTTTTCAAGCCTAAAAGTCTTCGGTTCTTGCAATGAATTATTGTTCGAAAGACGACTCTTTAAATTCAACCAACGGGAAAGTCGATCGAATCGAAACGACGTTCACTCTCAGAATAGCGAAAAAAGTCATGTGCGGCTCTTCGAATACCTGTTGAAGAAGCGTTTTGTTATACATATGGTAGCCCAAAAATCTGTTAAAAATACCGCACTATATTTTTAAACTCTATAGACTCGCATATCAAAAAATAGCATCAGATATTTTCGCGAATTAGTATATACTATACCTATACAAAGGCAAAATGTACGCATCCACACGACTATACATATACTGTGTGTGTGGGTGTGTGTATATATATATATATATATATATATATATATATATATATATATATATATGCTAGCATGCGTGCACTATTAAAATTCCACGCGTTCTGGTGGGGAGTAGGAGGAGTGGAGCGAACGCGCGCGACTGATAATGAACCATCAGGCATCAGTAGAGAGCGAGTCTTTCTCCCTCTCGCGACGTTACATCTAATGTGCGATAATTTCCTTATCACGTGTCAGTCGCCTGGCAGCGCTCCGAAGCTCCGCAGCTCTCTCGCACGCACGCACTCCGCGATTTTTCCGCAAGCGCCGACGGCTCTGGACGATGTCTCCGTAAATCCTCGCTCTCGCACACCTTCGCAGTTTATTGTTCGTAATCTCTTCCTTGTGCTCTTCTACTAATTTTTCACCGAGTTTCGAGTATCGTATATACGTCTATAAGAACTTGCGCGGATAGTATACATAAATAATACACAGTGCAAAAATGGTGCAGATCAAGTTCTTCAACGTCGTGGACAAGCGCAATCCTGTAAGTAAAGCGAAAAACCTTCCGTCGAATCGGTTCAAGCTTTATATCTTGCGCGTGTATAAATCACTTATATACATATATATACACGAATGCGCGCAGGGTCGCGCGCGGCAATATTTACCCTGACGCGGTAGAGCATCATCAGCGCGAAGGTGATATTCGGAACCCGATAGCCGTGCTCTCCTTATCGTTCGGCTTTTTATTTTTTTATTGGGTTGCGATTAATATAATATATAATGATACACTTATTGAGGAGCCATCGCGGGGAATAACGATAAGTCGCGCGATATCTCGTGATTTGGATCAAGGAATGTTGACTTTCCGGAGATTCTTTTCAAGCCGTATATATAGCAGAAATGTCTTTTTAACGAGTTTGTTTATTGGAAGTAAGAGACATAGAGAGACGCACACCGTAATTTCGACAAAAGCGTGCGGCGTCACTCCCAAATGCACCGCATCAGTTGCGTCAGCCTTATGTAAAAGCTCTCGAAAAAGCTTGCAAAAAAAGAGTTGCATCACGATTTTTCGTTAGGAGATTGCGCGTACCGTAGGCTTGAAATTAATGGTATAGACTCGCGCGCACGGTATGTTATAGTGTGCTGGATAATATTATAGGTATGTCGCCGCGCGGCGCGGCTTTTAAGGTATGTGGATGTGGTGGTATTGAGGTATGTGGACGGCTGAATTTGATATAATTGATACTCGGAGAACGCGCCGGAGGCTCTGATTTGCGTCAGGCAATTGTTGACTTTTTGCCCGAGCTTTTTCGCCAGCTGACTTAATTCGACTGTGTGTGTGTGTGTGTACACACGTATACGAATTCACATAGTCACTCTTACGTTGTCGCTTCTTTTTTTCGCGCTGAATTAGATCGATGCGAGTCTTTTTTTCTTCTTCGGATCATTACGTAAGAAAAAATCGATCGAGAATCTCGTGTGCTGTATGTTTTTGTTATGGCCACGTAATAGTACAGTGCATCTAATGTAACAAATTTTAACCAAACAAAACGTGTTACACGAAGCAATATAGCTGGTGCTACTTAGCGAATGTATAATGTGCATATAACGTTTCGCTTATATCATATGCGAGACTTGCGTAACGGCGGGGTGTACACGATGTTAGGTACATCAGCACCACGTCAAGCTTCATCGCGTTTTTTATAACTCAATTAATATGAAAATTAAAATATTAACGACACACAAGTGGTCCCGTAATCTAATCTGGCTGAAAAGTTTCTTCGCCCCGTCATTTTGGGAGACGATATAAGCGCTCGCCCACGCAATTTTTTTTCTATTGACAATCGGTTCATGTTCAGCTTATAAGCTCTGTCACTGAGTCAAAATTCGCCAACATATATTACATACGTTCGCAATTAAAATACTATCAGACTTGTAACTACGCCAGCGCTGTAAACATAGCAATCACGGCATCCTCTGGCCAAATAAAAAGACGCAGGTATAATAACGATCGTCACACGCGATATACGGACTCTAACATAATGATAAGTATAAATACCGGACAAATTGCGCGTCGTACAAGCGGAAGCGCACGAGGGATCATTGGCACGTGTATAATTCGGTGGCTCGAGGGGCTTCCCAATCCAATTCCTACGGAACGGCTTGGACTTTGTGCAGTTTCCGCGTGTCGGTCGACCTTTGCGGTTGCCGTTTAGTCGCCGAGCGGCGGTATCTCTGCTCTTTTTTTGGTAATTTGCATAGAATGATCAGATCTAAGGGCCGAGGAGAAGTCGATGTTTTCTTCTGGATTTGTTGATCGATCGCAAAGACTCGAGTAGTGTAAGGTGTTCTAAGAGAAATGGTTCATCTCAATGGAAAACTCGTGCCTCAGTACATCGTTAGTTACTTTAGGAAGGTGCGTTGTTTTTTGGCAATTTTCGTTTCTTTTCCTCCTACAAATACAGCGAACGAGATTAATCATGCGTTTTTGGGGCGTGAATTGTATAGGACAATCGATACTCGTTAGTCAGTCGTTTACGCAAATTGAAAAGTAAAGTCCAGTGTTATTTGGTATATGGATTATCATCGTATCCTCTCCGCTAAAAATATCTACGTAAATTTTTATGTAAATGTACACACAACTTGCTCGATGCTTCTTTCATGTCGATTTTTATTTATCAATGCAGATATATGTGTACAAATTTTTACCTAAATAGCAGTTGATTTTTTACTTTCCTTTTTTTTTAATAAGCTTTGGAAATAAATCAATAAACATAACTCTTTGTCAATCAGCTGCTCTCAAAGTGTTAGCGAACACACTTTGCAAATTAATAAGTGTAAATTCCAAGTCCAAAGTCCAAGCCGATTCCTGCAGTCACTAGACACATCATCGCCGAGATAAGCTTGATTTAAAAGAACGAGATCGTTCTTTGGCCATCCGTTCATCTATTTTGCATAATATATTACAATATCGCCATAAGAACTATCAACAAAGCAGATTCTGTTTACTTGAATATGCTAGTTGATTGAACAAACGCAAAGTTTTTTCCTTATATTTTACGAAAACTTCGATTAATCTAACTTGATTGGCTTTTTTCGAAAAGCCCGCGATTAGGGTCAATATTATTGTTTGGTGTTTACATCCCCGACTTTTCGTAAAAATAGTGATAATCGCATCGTCTCGTGCACGAGTCTGCGTCTAGATAATCCAGAAGATATAGCAGACGCGATTATTTAACATTTCGCACTTGAGCTTTCGTAGAAGAATTTTATCGGTTAAAAATTCTCGAGCCTTATCAAACACTGTTGGAAAATACATAACTGTATCAAGGTTTATTAAGTGTAACAATTCCGTAACTTTGATTTGCCGAGTGTTAAGCGAGAAACGAGAGAATTGCTTTTCAAGATTAAAAAAAACCGCCGAGTGCGGGAGGTGAAATTTTGGCAAGACGTCGCGGTTATTAGACGTATGACGAAGAAAAATATTGATACAATTAATGAACGTCGATTGTGACGCTTCGCTCCCGCAGCTTTTTTTCGCCTTTATTGCAATCGAGGTTTTTTTTTTATTCGCGAGATAACTTCAAGTTCATTACACAATGCGTTTGACCGTAGACGATACTGTGTTTTTGAAAGAAAAAAAAGTCTTTTAAACATGCGGCTATAGCGTGCGTCCTTATGTAAAACAGCAAAAGCTTATATATTTTTAATACCGTTATGTCAATTGAAAAGGATAATAACATTTTAAATTCGTTTGGTACATCGACGTGTATAGGTATCTTTCACCTTCAACTTAAAATTTTTTCTTTTGTCACGGCCAAACGTTCTTTCGAAAAGCTCAACTGAAAAAAACGTGTTCCGATTTGCATTTCGCGTTTATGACTGCGAATCTTCTGGCACATTTCTTAAATAAGCCCGAAGAGAATATATATTAATTTGCATAATAAACGTATAATGTTAGGATAAGATTTGCATATTTACAAACCAAAAAGATTCGAATGTAAAAATATGTTGGCCATTAAACGATAAATAATGTTTTATCCGCAAATACATATATAAATCAAAATGAAATGATCTTAGATTATCGTTAGGATCTGCAGTCAACGTCTGTACAATTACAGACATGATTATACTTTTGCAATATGACATACGTCATTAGGTTTACGCGTCCACGTGCTAACGATCGCAATCTTCTCAGATAATTGAATTTATTAATATTCTTCTAAAATCCTGCCTATCAAACGCAATGTTTTCACAATAAATGGTCTTCCAAAATATTAATTTGATCAGCAACGTTATGCTAATTTCGACATTGACAAAGAGTTTGCGTCTGATTGATTATTCATTGGATCAATATTTGAAGAAAAAAATCGTTCGACTGTCTTTGCCGATTTCTTTGAAAATGCCGATCAATCCGCGTGTTATTTAAAAAAAATATTGAATTTTCGTACGTAATAACGTTGACCTATTGCGAATTGAATAAACTATTTGTTATCTTTCGCTCGACATACCTGAAAATACACGAACAAAATCTTTAACAAACAATCACTCTTTATCATTTCAGCATCCAGGAATCACAGGCTTAAAAAATCTGGGCAACTCGTGCTACATGAATAGCATAATCCAGTGCCTGAGCAACACTGTCTATCTGGCCAAGTACTTTAACGATAACAAGTACACGGATCACCTGAACCGCAACATCGACAAGGTAGCCAGAGGCTACGTGGCCGAGGAAGTAGCCCAGGTGATCAAGGCCCTATGGAGGGGACAGTATAAGAGCATATCGCCAAGAGACCTCAAGGTTCGAAACAATTACTAATTAAATATGAATCGTCTTTCTTTCTTTCTTTTTTTTTTAAATTTTTTCATGCAATTCGAGAAATCTCTTGATGTAATCGTTACGGGAATCTAAACGATTTGATTAATTGCAGAACGTAATCGGCCAATACAAAATGCAGTTCGAGAACTTCGATCAACAAGACTCTCATGAATTTCTTATGTTTCTTCTCGACTGGATGCACAATGATCTGAAGCAGGTAAACACTCGCTCCGTAGAAAATAACGGTACCGAGTCATTGACGCGTTGTGTATATTAATGACGACGATGATGTTCCACAGAAAATTAAAACTAGGTACGACAGGGCACTGACGATCGCTGAAACCGAGTGGGAAAAGTCCATGAATGGCCAAAGCTCCGTCATCTCAAAGCTGTTCTTCGGACAGTTGAGGTCGACGATCGAATGCCTCTACTGCAATCAGAACAGCACTACCTACGAGACCTTCAACAGCCTTACCATGTCCTTGCCCACCACCAACAAGTGCACCTTGGATGTAAGTGTTGCTATAGATTTGAAAATGTTCAAGCGATGTTTTCTGTTTTGATGAATTAGAGATTTATTTTTACATGCGCTTGGAGCTTTATAAAATGCTTATTTTAATTGGTTGTAAATTTATGTCTGTATAAGTTGAAAGATAAAAATATAAATGTACGGACTTTGAAAAACTAAAAAAAAAAACTCTTGTAACAACGATTGCATTGATTTAATCGTGCCGAGCATTGATTAAAATCACAATGTAACCTTTACTGCTTATCGTTGAAATTCTTGCTGCAAAACAAAATAGTTTATCACAATGATCCTGAATACATAGAATAAAGTAATAATAGTCAAATTTAAAATTCCAGGAATGCGTGAAAAAGTTTGTGAGTGGTCAGCGAGTTTCTGGATGGAAGTGTCCGAATTGCAAAGTACCACGCGAAGGTATGAAGAAGTTCGACATCGCAAAGTTGCCGCACATAATCGTCATCCACCTCAACCGCTTCGGTGAAACGAGCGGCTGGCTCGAGAAGAAGAATACCGCCGTTGACTTTCCACTAACAAACTTTATCATGAGACATTACGTTGTCCAGGATAACGATAATTTCAACAACTCCCAGAGCTACAACTACAACCTGTACGCCATGTCGAACCACTACGGGACCATGGAAGGAGGACACTACACGGCTTATTGCAAGAGCAATCATCAGAACAAGTGAGTTTGATTTTACCGACGACGGATAAAATCTTTTAATCCATTTTAATGATTTTCTTACTTTTAGATGGTATAAATACGACGACCACACAGTAAGCGAAGTACAGGCAAACGTAGTGAAGAATCAGAGCACGAGCGCGTATCTGTTATTCTACGCTTTGGCTTCAGCCGAGAACTATCTGAACAGTTAATAAGCATTTCCCTCGCCGGAGGTATAGGAGAAGAAGACTTGCCGAGCGTTTAACAGAAAAATGGACTTTGTTGTACGACCGCGTAAACAATCCGAAAAGCGACTCGATGTACTTTTTTAATACACACATACATAACTACACGAAAACAAACACATCACGTAGACCGGCGCAAGTCGCAGTTTCTTCGACGGCGATTGATAGGTGTATGCCGCGTGTATACCTGTTACTATTTGAGAGAGCGGACGGAGAAGTGTGAACTCTCCATTTTTGTTCGTGAACTTTGTTGGATTGTTTCGAGCGCGGAGATGTGAAACATGCGGAGCGATGCGGAGTGATGCGAAGTGACGCAGAGAGCGAATCGTATCATCGAATTTTGAAGTCTAGAACCGACCTGGAAAATCGGATAGACGTGAGAAAGAATAACATGGGGCCTTAGCAATTTTGCCATATGAGCACGCAACTACTGTCAGTTTTACTTTTGGAACTACCCGAGGGAACATAGTTATATGTGTATGTATATATATATATATATATATATATATATATATATATATATATATATACTATCAAAGTTTTTAATAAAAATATATGCTTGACTTTAAATATGTACATAAGCCGTATACAAGATTCTTTTATCTTTTTAAATTGTTTATTGGTTCAATGTTGATTAACATTAATGAAATTATTAATAAACTCATTTTGTGATAACACTTTGTTATATTATATATAACTGCTTTTCTTGGGACGTAGTTTGAGCTTGTAATATTGACAAGTTTAAAACAAAATAGCAAGATTCAACTAGAAAACCTATATTAGTAAAATAAGACAAGGAAATTAAATTGCTACTTATTGCATGCCTAAAATAAAGAAAATTACGTTGGTGCTTGTAATATTTGTATATATGTAAATAAGTTATGAACTTGGCAAAGAAATGTATTTTTTGCGCAACTAAAGAGAGCAAAAGAATAATTGTTGATTCTTGTTACGAAAATAATAACGAAAAAACAACGTTACTTTACAATATGCCTAGATAGAATTATTGTCTATTGTTCAGTATTGCATTTATTTATAGGAGTACAAAGGCATTAAATTTTAAAAAGCCTTTTTTGTACTGAACTTTTACATGATAGAGTTTAAAGGTGTTTTTCGGTTGAGCAACCTGTTCCTGTTTAGAATTTAATGCTCATGTACTTCCAATTATTATCGCAAATTGTTACAAATTGTAACTCAATATTTTATGCTATATGCTAGATGCAATGCTATTTGATATATAAAAATAAAAAAGATTAATAAAACTCAAAATATTTATTAACGTCCGTGTTTCTTAATCCTTGTTCTCGAACATTATATATCATATAAAAAATAGTTCCCTCCAACAATATTTACAATTCAGTTATACCTTTACAGCAAGAGCAGCAATTATAATCCAATTCTCATTATCTTTTGTTAAGTACAATTTTTAACATTATAAGTTTATGATAAAAATTAATACTTTTTCTGGACCTAGACATAGTTATTGTATTTATAGAGTAATATAAAAGAATATTCAGTACCTCAACACCTATTTTATAACTAATTCAACAAATAAATATTATTTATGTTGTAAGAATAATATTCTTTTTCTAATTAAAAGTTATGAACTATACAATCTCATCCAATCATCTAAGCCTTAATGTCAAGCCAATTCCTAGGATTCTTCAAAACGTCAATCAGTTTGCCTTCCCTTGAATCTGGCTTGGGTTCATGCATGTATTCCCACCTAGCAGTTAGAGGTAGAGACATCAGAATACTTTCATAACGAGCACCAGGTGTATAAAGTCCAAATTTAGTTCCTCTATCGTAAATAAGATTGAATTCTACATATCTGCCTCTCCTTAACAACTGCCACTGTCTTTCAGCATAGCCATAGCCATCATTCTTGTGCTTTTCAACCAGTGGTATGTAAGATGGGATTACAGCGTGAGCACATGATTCAACAAATTTATAAGCTTCTTGCTGACTGGGGGTGTCCAAATCATCAAAGAAAATACCCCCAACTCCTCTTCTCTCTCCTCTATGTGGTATGTGAAAATAGTCATCGCACCATTTTTTGAATTTTGAATAGTAAGTTGGATCATGCTTATCACAGGCTTGCTGCAGAGTACGATGAAAATGTGTGGCATCCTCTTCATTCAGGTAATACGGTGTTAGATCTGTGCCACCTCCAAACCACCACTGTGTAGAACCATCCTTATTTGTCACTTCAAAATAGCGATAGTTAAAATGGATTGTTGGCACCTGCAAATAACAATTTTTCAATTCCTATAGCCACCATAAGAAAAAAAGTTATCAACTGAAGAAAGATTTAAGATTTACCATTGGATTTCTAGGATGAATAACTGCACTAACACCAGCTGCAAAGAAAGGTAGAGATCCCTCATCCATTTGTTTTCCTCTGGCCCTCATTTGTTGCACAGCACTTGGAGGCAACGTTCCAGTGACAACAGAAATATTAACTCCAGCTTTCTCAAATACCTGACCATCTTGCATTACACAAGTAATGCCTCCTCCACCTTCTTTCCTTGACCATCTATCAATTTTGAATCTAGTGTCATCCTCTTCCAAGGATTCCAGAGATTTTACAAAGTCTGCCTGAATCTTCATAATAAGAAGTTCCATTTTTGTCTTCATATCATTGCGATGTTTCTTTAAATGCTCTACACTGGTAATCGGTTCTGCCATGAAATGCTTGAGGTTCAGTTCTGGTTGTGCTGCATGGACGTTGGATTCTTTGGTGCTATAGACAACAACACTTGTGGCAACCAGTCCAGCACCAACATATCTAAGTTTATAGGTTGTAGCCCTAAAGGTTTCATTATTTACCATTGAATAAAACCGATTCCAATTTCTCAGAGCTTTAAATGCCATTTTGAGTATCTCTGCAATCAAAACAGCAACTTAACGATGTATTTTTAAGAAATTGAGTGAACTTTTTAACTTACAACTTGTTTTGTGCAGTGATAAAGAAATATTTATCATTATAATAGGACCAAATGTATCGCGAGATCAACATTGTTGTTGCAAACTCATTTATGAATAAACATGAAATGACAAAAAAATTAATTTAAAATAGTACTCTATTGAGTCAATTATTTAGAAAAATTGAACGATCATCGTGAAATTAACGGAATGGAATTATACGGAATATAACAGACAAGAAAAACTACAATCTTACTTACATGATTTTAAACACCGCCACCAAGGTAAACTAATTTGTCACGTTCGTCAAAGTTCACGGCGTTCACACTGTCTCAACTTTATTATAAATCAGGGTTAGGGTACTTTCACATTTTTTTATCTTTTACTCTTTTGTCATCACGTGATGGTGTAGATTTTCGTTTTTCGTCGATAATTGAAACAATTGGTAAGTAAACTGATAACGATAAGTATTATCTCATATCTTGACATATATTTTATAAAATAAGCATATATGCAAGGAATGAATGTGGCTCAATAAAATATATAAAAAAATATAAATTTGTTTATGATACTTTTATAAAAAATACGAGAAATTGGTATTATAATGAACATACATATAGGTAACATGTAATTTAATTGAAGTTAAAATTTTCGAGTGTATGTAAAATCCCGCCTAAAGATACCACCTACGTCACTTCCGATTGCACAATCTCACGCCAAAAATTGCATATTTTGATTTACATCGCGGTATGATGGGCAATTCGTAATTTTATTCGATTAATCATCCCTGTACGCGTCATGATTTCTAACATAACAACAAAATTTGGCTCAAGATATCCCAAAAAACATGATTATCGCGAAAATATGTTAACTTTGTTTTTGCCTGAACCTCGTCGTTTCAAAAGTAGGTAAAAAATTGTCCTTGTGACTTCCGGTTCTACAACTGATTGGTCGGTAAACTAGGAAACACACGTTATCAGTGCTCCGAAATGCGATTTAAGATAGCAAAATATAATTAAAAATCTTGTCTGATAGTTTTCCTGGACTATACTCGATAAATTTCCTCTTTCAAATCCAAAAAAAAAAATGAAAAACAGACTTATTATTAGCTAAAAAAATAAGTGAAAACACCTGGATCAGTCAAGACTTTAAAAGTTATAGTACATTGAAACGAACAGGACGAGGAACAAACATAAAAAAATTAATTAATTTACCCTTTCCGAAAAAAAAATCGATCTAATTGTTAAAACCCAAAGGATGAGATCCAAATACACAGCCTTTATCACCCCCTCGTTTTAACTGCTGAAACTTTGTACCGGCCACCGCCCCCAATTTGAGCTATCGTAACAGCGCCTTTAAGCCGCGGCGCGTAATCGCGTAATTAGCTCTCGTAGTCATTACAATCGCTCGAGCAGTTCTCGCGACAGAGACAGTGCGACAGCTGTGTCTGTGTGGCTCTATCGGGAGAAAAGTGAGAGGCGAACAGCTCCCTGTCTACCACTGAGTCGAGGCGCGAGAAATATGGCCACTGACGTCGCGAACTGATGACGTCCGTTTCCTCGTCGTCGGCGCCCTCGTAGTCTCAGTGCTCCAGGATACCTACCTACAAGGAATAAGGACCACCAGCAGCTGTACATATAGTGCTGTGCGAGTGACCTGAGTGTAGTAGGCGGCGAGAGAGAGAGAGAGAGAGAGAGAGAGAGAGAGAGAGAGGAGAGAGAGAGAGAGGAGAGGAGAAACTTGGATATCGGCGGGACGACAGGTTCCGCACATCTCGTCGGGATGATGAACATGTGGAAAGTGCGCGAGCTCATGGACAAGGCGTGAGTGACATTTATTTCACCTACTTAAGTGTGATTTATTGAGAATAATCTTTGTGAGAGTGTTTTCTTTCTCGAGAGGTTGAATGGTACCCTGCTGTAGTTTGGGTACAGTGGTTTTCCCTGTTAAAAATAAACATATTTTTACATGTTTTTAGTACGTACTAAAGATACATACAAAAAATATGTATTTATTTTTAACAGGGTTTGCACTTGTCCAGGTGCTCTAGCACTGAACTGATCATGTTGTATCTCTTGATTTTGGTTATTATCTGCGCAATGTACTTAGTATCTTGTAAGTTTATCAGTTATTCAGTTAGTTTGTAAAAAGTGTGCGAGACTCATATTTTTTCTCAGCTTTTATTTACATATTATAATAATTATTTGGTGCTCTGTGTTGGTGAATTGATAACATCGCAGACTAGTGTTAGTTATTATATTATCACTTATCAGTGTGAGAACATGTTGATTGAGAAACTTTCTCCATTACTGGTCAATGTAAGCAATTTGGGGAGAAGCAATAAAGCATTCCCTGGCTAGTTTCCTCTTCTATTTTTAACAGTACAGATAAACAATAGGTCTACACTCCTTCTGTTCACTATACAATGGGAATTTTAGTGTTCATCGTCACCTTGAAGCTATTTAATGGTCAGTGAACAGGCATTTACTAGTTAATCTTTTCTTTCGAGACAGTGACTCAGTTTTTTGATTGTTACAAGGATATTGAGGCTTCCATTTGTCGAGTTCAATTACGACGCTGCATTTGCAATTTTTATCTGTCAGTGTGGAATAGATTTCTGGATAAATTATTCATGAGTTAGCTATCCAATTACCCACATATTGTATCCATATGCCTTGTCCTTTTGATTAGAACTTTCCGTGATTTTGCACATTGCTTCACATGTAATACTCTTGTAAACTAGATAGAATCAGTAATATAAATACCAATTATGAATGTGCAAAATGTTCAAGTTATATCAGCTTCTTGCGAAATGTCAAAGTTGTAAACTTTCTCTATGGATTTTCAATTGTGTGCCTATTAGATTTTTACTATGTTTCTTTGAATTTTAATTTATTAACTACAATGTTACCATTCGATGCAAATACAATTATTTTTTAGCATTGTAATTTACAATTACAAATTTTCACATTTTGAAGATATTACAAAAATTTGAAACAACATATTGCAAAAAAAAATGCTAACTAGTGGCACTAGATAAGACTTGATTAAATCAGTGTTCATTATCCAATAATTAAGCGTAATTCATGGGCCATCAAACTGGAGACACCCGATTACTTTTCATTAAGATCAGGTCAGGGTCAACTGTCTGGTGCTGTAACTGAATGTTGATTGCACAAGACCCCAGGTAAAAAGACACATCTGAAATGAGCCATAAGCAGAAAACCAGTTCACTTGCTTTCTGAGCCCAAACAGCCTTTTATGTGCTGCGCTTAGCTGCTATACTTGTTACAGGAAACTGAAATGTCTGTTTTTCCAAGTTGTTTGAAATACCTGTTATGTGGAAAGTCTATGAAAGTGGTCTATGTTTATATCATGAGCACTGCTACTTATCTAATTCCTATCATGCCACTACAAATTGATACATTGTTCCTTGATTAATGTCTGCAGAAAAAGATGGTAAAAAGGAGAAAAACAAAATAATAACTACACTTAACTTATTGTTTTGTGTTGTTTTATACTTAAAGATATTTTTTCTGCAGTACTTTATACATATCATTATTTGTATGAAACTTTAATTTTTCCAATCACTCACATTGAAAAAAAGTCAGCCCATTCTGAAAGTTTATTGACAAACTCAAAATATTTATTAGAAAATACTACTGGCAACAAGTGAAAAAGACATGTTTTAATTGACTTTTATCATACCCAAAGCAAACATCCAAGAGTATGCAAATAAAGTCTCAAAAAATATAACGAGACTTGGAGACCAAAAAAAGAAACATAAAAACGTGGTATTTATAAAACTTTTACTTTCACCAGCAGTATGTTGTACATCTTCCTTCTTGCAACGTGTTCCGTCTTTAGGTGAACTTTATCGAGCACTTCGATAAAAATCCCGAAGAGCGTATTCCGCGAATAAGCAATAAACGGTTTTTATTTTGGCGATATGAGTATCAGCAAGAAAGGGAAAGTTGTCGCGAGCGTATTTCAGATTTATATTTTGAAGTAAAATTTATTAACTCTCTGATTCGAAATATATAGTTTTTGGAGTGATTTGCTCTATTTTCAATCGAATTCAAGGTTTGGCGTCTGAATCGTATTTTTAATTTGCCGTCTCTTGAAACGTGCGATTTCTTCTTATTCTTACTGATTAGCACCGCGGCGTAAAATAATGAGCCACCAAGTTCTTAATGAATTCACACTTTGGAGCGGAGAGTAATTGTGTTTATGAACGACCAATTCGACTCTTTAATTCCAGACGTGAATATATTGAGTATTTAATTATAGAATTTTTTGTAAAAATTTCTGAGCTGACATATAAAAATCTTCTTTCTGTTTCTTAAAATTAAATATTTCCCAAAATAAATATTTAAACTATATAGTACCACTTCTGTGCGAATTACATAACAGATCTGTAATACCTTATGCACATATTAAAGTTTGTAATTTCGTTAATTTCAGGACCAACGTCGTCATGAACTACACGGACACCGAAGCCAAAGTCCGTGAGGCCACGAACGACGACGCCTGGGGTCCGACAGGTGAAATATATAAAATAACGAAAAATACCTTTCTTTCGCCATCGAACTACATAGACCTATACAATAATTGTTCTTTTTTTCCATTACGCACGCAGGTGCCATGATGCAAGAACTCGCACAGGCGACCTTCACGTACGAGCAGTTCCCGGAAGTGATGTCGATGCTGTGGAAGCGCATGCTGCAGGAGAACAAGCGCAACTGGCGTCGCACTTACAAAGTACGAGTCTATACACGACTTTGTAATACGCATATATTCACATTTACACGCCCGTCGCGACGAGCTTTTCTTTTTACTCGCGTGACTCCGGTTTACAGTTATGAATGAAAAGAGAGCGAACAGAGAGTTATTAGGAAGCGCGGGAAACGCTCGGAATTGTTAATGCCGAGTGTAACGGTAGATGCGAGACGAACCTCTTTTTTTACTTTATGACTAGGAATTTTCAATGTCTTTTTTGCGAATGTTTTAGATTCGGCGATGCGGAATATGTTTTATTCGGATCGCAATTCCGTTCTGTTCGTCTGGAAATTTTATGCGCGTGCGTGAGTTTCAAATATACTTAGCGACGAGCGGTTCTATTTTGGTATGTTCCACTTCAGGGGCGACTTAAACTTAGCGAGAGATAATGGAAAGGTGTCAAGCCAGTTTTGATAACGAGAAAAATAGTATTGTTGTCTAATGCTGATGGGAGTTGATTTATCGTCGTTTGCTTTCATTTTCTTTTGATTGGAGCTGACGAAATTTAAAATGCCAACTGGAGTTAAAAATTTACCGATGACTCGTAGCGACAACTGCATGTATTTAAGTATATATCATGTCTAATTAATAATTTGCTCAAGTTTTGTCAATCACAAAAGTATTTTTTGCACTTTCTTGTTATAATACGTTCTGAAATAAAAATATTTCAAAAGGTGCGCAAGAACTCGATGTTTGCAGAAAAACATCGCATTCTATTTTGTACAAAGGAATTATTGTTATTAAGAATGTAAAAAACGTATGTGGAATTTAATCAATGTAATCATAAAATCTTTAAAAATTACAGTCACTCTTACTGCTAAACTACCTGGTACGCAACGGCTCGGAACGGGTAGTAACTTCCTCTCGCGAGCACATCTACGACCTGCGCTCCTTGGAGAACTACTCGTTCATCGATGAGTTCGGTAAGGATCAGGGCATTAACATTAGGCACAAAGTGCGCGAGCTCATCGACTTTATCCAGGACGACGATAAACTTAGAGAAGAGCGCAAAAAGGCCAAGAAAAATAAGGACAAGTATATTGGCATGTCGAGCGAGGCGATGGGCATGAGGCTCGGAGGTGGAGGCGGCGGTGGTGACAGATGGATGGATAACCCTAAATGGGCGAGCAATAAGTCCAGCGGCGGTGGAGGAGACGGATACAATGACTGGGATAGAGGTGATAACAGATCGAGGGGCTTTGAGGATGCAAATAATAGGTAAGCAATACTTATTAGGTTCTAAGAATAAAAAAAAATTAATCATGCCTTTTTTGTATTTTTTTGAAATTGAAATAGCAGTTCAATATAGTAAAGAGAATTACTTTTATCCATATTTCACTGATAAGATAAGCGATAAACCATTTGTCATGCGTTTTTAAGGACGTTTCTTTCATGCCTCTTTCAGTGCTTTATTTTAGTTTTATAAAATGAAATAAAAATTACTCTTATTAGAAAATTTTTTAATGAACGCTACAAGAATTTTCTTTCAAAAAAGTTGTTGTCTACCTAAAAATATACAACGTAATAAAACGTTTCATAACTAAGATACTTATTATAACAATGATTAAAAAATACATAAACTGTGAATGATATTTATTTGATTGTAAATTGATAACTTGACAAATTGAATGTCCTCAGCGACGATGGTGAGAGAGAAGACTCGGACAACGAGACGCACACGAGTCCGCGTAAGAATCCAGGCACGGGAGAGCGACGCGAGTACAGAGACACGATGGAGAGCGTAGATAGGGTGCCAAAGCCTGTGACCACTCCAGCGACTAACACAACGTCGCCTGTGCGAGCACCAAGAACCATTAAGAAGGTCGACCTGGGTGCTGCAGCCAATTACGGCAAAGATCAACCAAATCTTATGACTTCACCTGTAAAGCAGCCCCCGCAGAGAAGTAGAAACGAAATCCTTAATGATATATTCGATTCACAAAACGATAACAATGGCACAGGTATGCTAACATAAATTTAGTGGTTTTTATAAACTTCATTTGTGTGAAATAGAAAGAATAAAAAGTTAATATTTCATTTTCATTGTAGTCACAAAAACAGATAACGACGACGACGACTTCAATCCTCGTGCTGATAACTATGCTCCCTTGTCGACAAGTCAGAACGTCTCCAGTGGTGACTTTGGCGACTTCACCTCAGCGTTTGGTTCTCCGCCAACTAGCAAACAGCAAGAGTCGGGTGGCGACGAGTTTGCCGATTTTACCTCGGCCTTCGATTCGGGTTTGAGCATCTCCCAGCAGCCGCCACAGCCACAACAGCCTCAGATCTCACTGATCGGAGCCACCATTCCGAATATCGGTAACCCGATGGCAGATAACCTCATGGCACCGATTGGTACCCAAGTTAACACCGGATTCGGAGCTGGAAATGATCTGTTTAACACGATGCAGTCGCAGACCCTTGTCAATCAGCCACAAACCATCAATAATAGCAATAATAATACGAGTGAGTTGCGCTGTTAGTATATTAAGTTTGCATACTTTTGACTGTTACTCGATTCTAATTTGTTGCATTATTTACAGCAATGTCAAACACTGATTTACTTTCGGATCTGGCTGGATTCAATGCTCCATTAGCGCCGACGAATAATCTTAATAACGCAAACTTGTTTAATTCTGATACCAGTCCATTTAATAATACAGGTAAGCTATTCTTCTTTTATACTAATGCGTATTGGTATTAGTGTTGAAAAATTGTATTTACATACATTGTATTCATGAACACCACAATTTTGGTTGAATTCAAGAAGTTAAACTTTAAGAACATTGATACCAGTACTCATTTCCATCATTTTTGCTCCTAACTGCTCCGATCCTATTGCCGCATGTATTCGCTCTCTAAAACTACACTCACTAAATACTCGCGCGTCTTCGTATAATACCGCCAAGTCAGCCTTTCCTTACAGCTTCATCTGGAAAGATCAAAGAGCGACACACTTACGAAAAATTGGCAAACCAGCATCTCTTGGAAATCTTACAAACTGTTTCATCAAGCAAGAGTCAGAACAGTCTCAAACAACTCCGAGGCCGAATTCTGGAGTATTCGAAATTTTTACCAGGACCATTAACTCCGCAAAAATTCATCGGCCTTGATATCTCTTACGAATTAGATGTCATACTGTACAGTCGAGTATTGGAGAATTTGGTACATATTTTTGATCCTAACTGGCCTTTAATGGAAGGACAACTTGATCAGTCCATTAGAGATGTTTTTATTGTGGACGGTGCCAACTGTCAAATACTCAACGAATCGCTTCTGATACTCACGCAGGAACTCAAAGTAACTGAAGATTTCAGCGTTATGAAATGCTTTGCAGTTTTTCTAGAGGAGTTGATCAAAAGCGATGCTATTTTATCAGCTATGGTGATTTCTAGTCGAGCTACTGGTGTAAGTGATTTTGAGAGAAGTACTGAGCACGAAATCTGGCAGAGAATCATCCAAATTGTTATCTCGTTACCGAATCGAGTGGCTAACAGAATGCAGAGAAGCCTTCTCGATACATTTAAGCTGAAGAACTTTACAAGTATTCTCAGCTTTCATGTCACCCGAGCTATTTATTTTTTGAATGAAGCCACCTATCAGAATAAAACTGAAGTGGATACAAAAATTATTTCTATGCTGCTCAGTAAAATGTTTTTAATTCTGAGTAGAGATGATTTGAGGCCCTTAGTAGATATCATAGTAGAATGGTGTATATCAAAAGTGAATAACATTCAATTATTAATACACAAAATCCTGCTTGAAATTGATTCGCATGGCAACGAAAATCTTGCAATCATGTTTATGAAGCATCTCAAATTTACCCCCGATATTCTCGGTAACTTGGTAATAAACGAGAACTGGCGTCACGCTTTAATCACGAGAATTCCGTTGATGTCCTGGTACAATGACGACAGGATTCTCAAAAACTTCGTTTCCTATCTTTTCTGTACTCAAACCAGCAATGACAGAATTCTCGTTAACTTAGTAATTAATCTATTAGACGTTTGGGGAGATCAAAGTGCATTGAACCACACGACGTTCGACCAGCATCTGTACATCACTAAACTCATAATTTTATCCGTGAAATGTATGAAAGGACGGATTATACCAAGCGAAAGAGATCAGATCTTAAAGCTTGTCTTCTCTGGTATTCCCACGCATTTGGGATCAACTGACGTAGCAATTCGAGGCATTGGGATGATCACTGGCGAGACGCTCACTAGTTTATTAATACACGACAGTGAGGTCGAAAAGTTAAAATTTGAATATGATGGAATGGGCAAGAATATTTTAATATTGATCGAAACTTTGAAGAATCTTAAGAATGAGTCTCCTGGAGAAAAAATGGAAGAGAGTGAAGTACTCACCCTTGGTGAAATAGAATTTGAAAATATAGGTGATAAGAAGTTGTTTGAGTTAGGAGTAGAATGTAAAATCCTGAAGAATATCTCGTTTACAGTCTCACAGGAATTTGTACGAAATCCAGACGTAAATCAATCGATCATATCACAAAAATCAACTAACACCACATCTCAAATTTTACCCGCTCAGCTCGAAGAAGAACTTGACAGTGATGATGATCTAGTACCCTACGACTTATCAAATGACATCAAATCTAGTGAGAAGCTCAAACCTCTCTACCTTCGAGACATTAGAGACAACCTCGTCCATACGGAGTCCAAAGACCCGGAGAAAAGTACAGAAATTTTCGAAGAAACTCTTAAAGTCAGCGAGGAGCTGATTCTTATGCAGCTACAAAATGACGATCCAAGCTTTGCCTGTGAACTACTCGAGATCTTTCTGTCACTTCAGGAGCGCAGCTCCGTCGAAAATTTTGAAGTCTTAGTGTTCAAGGCTTGCATAGCTATTGTTACGGTTCACCCAAAGCAGACTGCAGAATATATCTGCAAACAATTTCACTCTGAACTATCCAAGTATTCCGTTCAAGACCGGCTACTGATGCTGAACGTTTTGTGCGAGGCTGCGAATCGGCTCTCAGCTGTCGAAATCTCTAAAGCAGATATCGCCACCAAAGAAGTCGCAATTCCAGCAAAGAAAAAGAAACTAAGTAAACCTGTAAGTCTTTTCATTGAAACAGACAAGTCAAAGAAGTACGAGACCCTCTACGAAGACGACTTCGACGACTCGATCGAAGAAGCCAGTCTAGGGGTTGACTGGCACGAGGTGGTCCAACGGCGCATTTCCACTAAGACTCGTCACTTCGCTCACAGCACAAAGCTCCCTAGCACCACTGTCAACAAATTCGGCAACGTAGTCGACTCTTTTTTCTATCCACTTATTCACGGCTTCGGTAACGCCAGGCACAGTTTTATGTACGAATTGCCTCGCAGCTATCATGATCAAGAGTGCATTTTGTTAACTCGTTTTTTGGAAACTCTAGCTTCGATTATGACAAATGCACAAAACTGCACGGCAGCTCCAAGGATGGCCAAAGAAATATTAGAGTTAGCTTGGGTGTTGAGATATCATGACAACGCCAAGGTCAGGCTAGCGGTGGTCAAATGTGTTGCTGCGGTGCTGGTCAGTGTGCCGGAATTTGAATTGAAGGGAAATTTGCTAAGCGCGTTAATGGAGATCAGAATGTGGTTGATTGATTTAACACAAAATACATTCAAAGGAGATCCAGATAGAGACTGCAAAGAGTTAGGAAGACACGTGCTGTATCTTGTTGGTTCCGTTGTGCAGGGAATGATCTAAGCTTCGTGAATATAAAGAAAACTTGTTATACTATGTTTCTGAATCGTAAAATGAGCAATAATGAAAGATAAAACGTGATACGTACTATATTTTAATATGTATACATATTTTCACTTCTGTACATACTGCTAATACTATTAGTAATCATTAATTTTCATGAAATGTATAATGTGTTCAAGTTATTATCATACTACTGCAAATGTACTTTAAAAAAAAAATAGAATTTTGCATTCAATAAATCTAAGTTTTTCTTGTATAATCAAGGATGTGATTTAGCTCATAAAACAATCTCTGGCACATAATTACTAACTCACTACATTTTACACCGTCATCCTGAACCTCGTCAAATTCTTCTTTAATCCTAAGCAAAAATTCGAAAACTCCGAACAGGTATGGCACCAACGACGAACCTCCTCACGCCGATCAGCACTTCAACCAAGAACCATCAGACCAATAATCAATCGCAACAGTCACAGCAGGTTGGCTCGACGTGGAAAGGTGCTGGCTTGAATATCGACCTCGATAACATTATGGGCAGCAAGTCCAACAAATCTGGGCCCGCACCCACGATGAACCAGCTCGCTAGCAATAGTCCGCAGCACCAAGTTCGACCGCCGATAGGTAACTTACACTGTCTAAATTTCTATGCAGATGATTTTTTCATGTGAAAGTTGCAATCTTTGATAATTATATTGTTGTAATCTATTGTTGTTAATGTTTAAATATTAAATATTTCGATTCATCAATCATTTATTTTTTCAGGTATGCCAACAATGGGCTACACTTCCCCGCTGCCGCAGCAGCAACCCAACGCAACATTCTTTCCTGCATTTCAATGATTTTTGAAAAAAACGATGATTAGCGAAGAAAATGCCTTATCTATATCACATTCCTAATTTTCCACCAGTGCCACTCTCAACGACGTAACAAAGAAGAAAATAACACGGGAAATTTTAATCAGAAAGTTAAAGCGCAAGGTGAATGGAATAAATGGTAACAAAGACGTGTTGCATTTTTCTCGGCAAACATTAGGGCAGCTTCGTTTGTTCTTCAGCGACAACGATGTCATCGTGAAAGTTGTACAGATACGAATTTTAAGCGTTGGGGCAATATTTAATCCGCGTATTTTTTATACATATTGTAAAAAAAGGAGAGAGAGAGAGAGAGAGAGAGAGAGAGAGAGAGAGAGAGAGAGAGAGAGCAGAACACTATGTTGTCCCTCTTCTTTCCGTTATTGTACAATGTCAGTTTTTTTGAATGGACAGAAGGTCCTGAAACAAACCTGGAAACAAAGTAATGAAACCTTAGATTTAAAAATAGAAAACCGTACTGTTGTAAAGTAATAATACGTTTGAAGTTGTAAACGAACAGACTTAAGAGAGGGAGAAATAAGAATAATTATGTGCTTCCCCGAGTTGAAACTCTACTTTTGCACCAAAAATGCATAATGTATAAAAGAAAACCGAGAAAAAAATTTTAACGGTTATGGTGACCTCAAAACAGTCTTAAAACATTTTAATATGTCTTGTATACGTGTGATTTTCAAAAATTTTACCCTTGAATTGAATGATAATGGTAAATGATGTGATTAATAATATATAGAACCTCCATAAAGTTCATAAAGTGGAATCTTGTAGTTTGAATGTGACGTATAGCAATTACAATGATAATGTAGCGTTAACAAAGGTGTGTCTATTTTGAAAAGTTTGATTTTTATTTTTTTGAAAGCTTATTTAAATGATTTTTTTATTAATTAATATAAAAAATCTATGCAAGGGATGAAAATTGAAAATTTTCAAAATAAATACTATTGAGAAGTCTTTGATGCCAATTTTTGCATTTTAAATTTAAGATGCTTTTCTATAACTTTAAGATATTAAATATATTAATTATTTGTGTACATAGAGTAAAATGTGTAAAAAGAAAAGGTTTTAAGCTTTTTTTAGAAAATTTTTAGATGAAAAATTCCAATGTTTCGATATGATGAGAATTGTTGAAAATCACAAGTGTATTATTGTTAACCTAAATAACATGAAAAGAGTATAGAAAATGAATAATCAGTTTGAAAGAAGACTTCGACGGAAGAAAAACGTTCGAGTCAAGTTGTGTGTCGCTCGGTGCACAAAAGTTAGTATGATATAGATAGTTGAATGTTTTTAAATATGTTATACTGTTTTTCTGTTGAATATCATTTCAAGATTATATTTGCACTATTTTTAATTTTAAAATCCTATCATGTACACCACCACCAGCGACCAGACTCGATAATTGAAACAAAATGCATATCGTTCACAAGAGATTACAAATATAATGAAGAAAAACACATCATTCTAAAAATAATTAATAGACATTAAATATTAATAATTAATAAGCATTAAATAACAGCTAGGTTTGCCAAGTTGTAATCATGTTCAAGATACATTATTTTTTTCTTTTAAATAAGAAGCCGCCTAGCTTCTTAATTTTGTTAATTATGTGCTTCGCCACTTGCTTCCTCGGTCCCTGAACATCTTTTAATGTCGCGTTATCAGGGACAATGTAGGACAAGTAGCAAAGTCAGCATATATCGCGTTTACTAGCAAGTATGTATAAATAAATTTTAGCTGTATCGTAATACTTTCTTTAATAAACATAAAAAGTTAAGTTGTAGGAGAAAACTTACTGAGAGAAAGAGAGTGAGGGAGTGGAAAAATAAATAACAATCTTGAACTACAATTGGATCCTCGAAAAGAGACTGAAACTTCAGTGGTTAACTGTTATTAATGTATTCCTTGATTTAACGGACTTCTTATTTGTAAATATGAGAATGAAATGGCAAAAGCTGTATAAATAATTAAGTAATAGAATTGTTATTCCTGTAACCGAATTGAAGTTTTTCTGTAATTACCAATAATTAGAACATCACAAATGGAAGAAACTATCAAAAGAGGATAAAATACAGAAAAATGTAACACGATGCAGCTTATCAACCTTTTGTCTAGTATAAGATTACTAATTAAGAATTGTAATTATTAATTTAAATATTTATACCTAGGTTGCAGTACAGCTATGTCTTCATTAAATGCTCATTGGTGCTGGTAATAATCTTTACTTTATTTTCTTTTTTTTCAGATTTTCGATTATCGAATTCTCGTACAGTTCACTGGATGAGATTTAATGAAAAGAAATGTTATGTTCTAAAATTTTTCTATTTTCTAATGTTTCATTTTTTTGCAATAAAGGATCAATAATTCCATTAAGTCACTGTTTTATCAATTTATAATTAAATCATAACTATTCTGTTTTGATTGCCCATATGTAGAATAATAAACAACAGTTTCCAACATTTCAATTTTATTTTTTTTTTGTAAATTTAAAATACAAATCTGAAAAATATTTTTGTATTTACTAAATTTATAATTTTATGTCTCTTTTAGGCATAAACTGAAACTTTAATTTGTAACAAACGTTTGATATATAAGACATAAAATAGATGAGAAAAATTATAATGTGTTAGTCATCGTCGATCAAAATGTCACTAATAAAAAAATTACAATATATAGATAATCGTTGTCAGGTTCCACAGAATCTCGAGATTTTTAACTTTTACAAACGTCATATGGTATTTTGATCAACGTACTGTGGCTAAAGAAGATGTAACAAAATGCTTATTTACATAAATTGTTTTGTATGCTGTGAAACTTTCACAGAAAGTTTACTTTCTTATTTCATCTATCCCTGATAAAAATATCTTTATGATAGGATTAATTTTAAATATAAAATTCGTAGAAGATATTTTTATAAACGTTTAGAATGATTTCAAATAAATCTTGCAATATAATCTAAAGAAATACAAGGCCAAAAAAATTTACATAAAAACTTTCACCAGGGGTGTATCTATATGAATTTATTCTTCATCCACATTTTTGGATTTCTTTTTCTTCTTTTTTTTCTTTGGAGCCTCTTCCTCCTCACCGTCAACGTCCATTTTGTTTCCATTCTGTCCATTTTCTACTGTGCCATTCAAATCACCATTCGTTAACTCGCTCTTCCTCTTCTTGTCCTTCTTCTTTTTCTTTTTTGGGGATTCTTCCTCAACATCAGCGACTATCGTTGACGCTTCATCAATGGCTTCTTGCATAACTTCAATGTTCTTCTTAGGCACTTCTCCAGTCTCATAGAACTTTAACCGGTCTTCAACCTATAAAAAAAGAATGAAAAATTGCATGCATTACTTTTCATTGTAAATAATTTTGCTATTATTCAACATTTTCATTCAACCAACCTGTTGTCTGAGTTTTTCTCCAAAGACATTACAAGGTGTCTCAGCAAAGCAATCTATTCTAGAGGCAATGGAGCATTTATTCGCCAAATACCTCGAGATTCTACCCTTGTTTTTAGTACCCGCACGGCCGATGAATGTCGAGTGGAACAATAGACCATACTTTGGTGTATTACCTCGCGTTTTCAGCGCTCTGAACAGAGCTTTCTCAGCACCTAAAATACAAAAATCAAAGTAATTAGAAATAATGATTTTGAATAAAATATTTAGTTTGCTAGAAACATTGATTTAAATATAAATATTTACCTAGGATTTGAACTGTTGATGCAGGATACTTTGCCAAGTTTGTAAGAGAACCTGCATGAGCAATAAGACGAGCTCCAACTTGATCACCAATAAGAGTAGCCAAGTTAGGAGCTACACCAGCCATTTTTGATCTTAAATACTCAGCTAATTCTTTCCTGTAATCAGCAAGAGCAATGACACGGCTAGCAAACATCTCAATGTTTAACAGATCAATAGGACTAATATCCATTCCCATGGAAGACTTTGACGCATCAATTATGGCCTGAGCTTTTCCACTGTCCATTACAATTTCCTCCAACTCTTCTAATTTCTCTTGGTTCAATTCTTTCCTGTTCTTGATCAATTGAGCCACTTTGGCATACATATAGTTGTCAGGAACAATCTTGACAAGCTCTGGGAAATGGTAACTGTACCATTCTCTATAAAATTAATAATAATTGATTAGATCTAGACCTTGAAATACTTTTAAATCAATAAATTGACTCATAAGTACAATAATTACCTAATACGCATGCTAAATGTATTAACATCTTTGTCCAGCTGATCCAGCAGAGCAATACTCTGAATAATCATGTTATCTACACGATTAACATTGAACTTGACTTTAGCTCTGGAATAACTGTGTCCCAAACCCAGTTGGGCAACACCTGAACTCTTAGCAGTAAAACCCTTGACCAAGTTGTGGAAATGGTACCTGATTCCACGAATGATCTCTGGGACAGCTCCAGTATGATCACACTTGATATTAAGGGCTTCTGTGATACTGGCTCCAAGCTTAGGATCGCCTATTCCCAATACTACCTTTTCCTTCTTACTTGCCTTGGGTATGTTGGTATCCAAGAAAAGTTGGAGGTCCTCTGGTACAACACCCTCCGATATACTGTTTATATTCTCCAATGCTGTCAGTGCAGTTTTGAAGGGGCTGAAGCCAACAAGCTTGACTACCTGGTTGAATCTAGATAAGTCAGTGACTGAGGCCTCTACTTGAGGCAGCAACATGCCTACTTCCTCGAATTCCTTGACGGAGAAAAGCGCATAGCCGGCGGCATGCTCGTACAACACAAACAACTTGGACTGAAATAAAAAAATTTTAAACATTGCAGAAAGACAAAATTTTACGTGTTCGTAAATGGGCCCTTAATATTTATTGTTTACTATGTGTTTAGATGCCACATGTGACGTCCGTATAGGTTAGGCGTCACTTTAGAAATACGCACTTGACAATGTAAACAATGAATTTGTGCGCCCACGAAATTTGCAGACCGAAAATAACGACTTACCATGGCTGTTTGTTTGCGTTTTTACAAATCTTTATCAAAAATATCCTGTTGTTAAATCCGAAGCATCTTCTGATTTATTTTGGACTTCGACACCACGCACTAACCATGTGCACCGGAAATTCCAACCCGACGACTATAGCTAGCACAGAGCACGCGCACAGTAAGCGGAAATCGACTCGTCCTCCATTTTTCTGTAAATTTTCAAGTAGCGCTCTCTATCAGCAAGTGAAAAGTGCTCTAAGTATATAGGAATTTGTACGTAGCGCCTCGAGGTCGTAAAAGTGTTTGGTGCAAGATTTTGAAATTTGACTCATTATCACCGCATACTTACCAAGGATTCCAAAAGCACCGCACGGATAGTGTTAGAAATGATTTTTTCAGTGGTGGAATTTTCATAATAATGAATAATCGTTATGATAGTGATCAATAGAAACAGATGATCGAATTAATTAAAAATGAGATTCTGAAGCGATGATAAAAGATATATACATATAATATTGTTCGCCCCTTAAAAACAGGATGCGCGTTACTATTTATTTATTGTCATTAAAAATGAAACTCGAAAATACCTATATTCAATTGCAAAAATGCTCGGTACATTCGTACATTTAAAATTCATAAATCGCGTACTTACTTATGGTCAGCCTACAAATTTTGAATTAATAAACGTTTCTCATCTAAAATTCAAAATAACGCAAATAGAAAAAGACAGAAATTAAAGTAATAATATGTTTTATATATATAGTAGCTCGCGTGACGAGCACGTTCTCGTCACACTCCTTGTCATTAACATAGCGTAAAATTGACGTTCCCGTTTTTTTTTCGCCAAAATTCGCACACCTATACCTATACCTATGATGATGGGACATTGAAAGTGCTAAAGAAACAGACTCGCGAGCTCGCGACAGCCAAAAATAACCTAAAAAAAAATCTATAACACTGCACTGAAAAGACAAATTAATCAAGAGTGTAAAACAAGGAAATATATATATATATATATATATATATATATATATGTAGGTAATGTAATCAGATAACCAGGATTCCGCAATCAAAACTATATAAAGTGGATACAGTTCGCGGGTGAAGACGGAAGCGCCACCTATTCCCGCTCGCGCATTGTTTCCCGATCATCCGCGCGGCGGAAGAGCCTGTATCAAAAACCATCCGCGGTTCTCTCTCGTGCTCGCCTCGCCATATCCATCCGCGCACGTAGAAAGCTGTATATACATATAGTAGTATATAGTATATATAGCGCGTTTTCTGCACACAAACAAAGGGGCAACCATCAGAGTCCGTCGCACCTAGAAACGCGCGAACACACGCACATCCAGAGCGACGATCTCTCGAAAGGTCGGAGCGCGCGCGCACATTTTCGGCGCGGACACGACCGACTACCGAGGAGAACGTATACTTACGCACGTCGATCAGCAGCCGTGCCGTCGAGGTTCCGTGAGAAGCATAGCTAGCTAGCAGTAGAACTAACGTATCGTCGTCGTCGTCGTCGTCGTCGAGACAGCAAGAGGGAAGCGGCGAAGAGAGACCGGTACGAGGACGGACGCCATGCGAGGCCCGTAGGTGGCCTAGAGCAAGCCGAAAAGTGAAGCGAGCAGCAGCCGAGCTGCCTGCAGGGAGTCGGAGCGAGGAGGAGCTGCAGGCCCTCTCGGACGACGGGGACGAGCAAGGCGAAGAGATGAACAGCAAGACGGACGTCAACAGGCGGGTCTTCGCCATCAAAGCTAAGAAGAAGCGGCACAAGCCCGACAAGCGCAAGGGCAAGGGCGGTGGTGGTGCTGCCGCCGCTACTGCTGGAGGAACACCTGCTGCTGGAAGTGCATCAGCAGCTCAGGGAGCTGGGGACTCCGACCTGCAGAGTCCCACGCAGCAACAGCAGCAAGGCAAGAACCAACCGAGCAGACACGGACAAACTACATCAGGGTTCTGCCAGGAACCCTGGTACAGGCAGAACGATGGACAGTCTTACAAGGGCAACGGCAACAGGTAGGCTATGATGCACCTCCTGGGTAGAGTTTTTGTACCTTGTTATGGAGAAATCAGTGGGACAATGTTCCATGTGCATTAGCTGAGTATCTCGAGGGCTTTGGTTTTGAGGAAACTAGAACAGGATTTCTTTGACAATTTTGATCGACTTTTCTTCGAAAGACTTGTGGTAATAATGTGTAACAATGATTGTTCCATTTGGAGTTTATCTTGGTTTAAAATGGAAGTGCAACTGTCAGTAGAAGTATTTTTTTAAATTGGTCCTTTGTTAACGAGTAGCTAAGTTAGTTGGTAAACTTTTTATTCTATTTGTCACTTGACAAAGTCTATTTCATCAAAACAATTCTCCATTGACATTACTTAGACCTTTTTATTTTATTTTTTTATAAATATTAAAAGTCAAATATTGTCGTTTCAAGTGCAGATATTCCAAATTGTTAGAATATACAGAAATTAGCAAATGAGTTAACCTAATAAATCGTTGAAGGTACAGAAAAGTAAAGTAAACTTTATAATATGAATGATTTTAAAAGTTCTGTGCTCTTAAAGTTGGTTTACAATCATTTTTATTAAAAAGTCAATAGATCAATCAAGAATGTAGAAAGAATTTTTAGTTTACTTGATATAGATGTAGACTATTAGACGTAGGAAAAATGATTCTAGAATATAAAGCTTATGAAGTACTTAATTTAGTTTAAATTGAACTCACATGACTCGACGCAGTACAGATCTAAAGTGTGTTAATTCACATAAATCAGTAATTTCATTAACTCAAGATATCATTTTTTTTTGCAAAATGTTACCAGAAAAATACATGAATATTTATTTTTTAATTCTGATTAATTGTCCTAATTTAGCTAAATTAAAGCCGATGGATATATTCCTGAACTTTACTTTAAATGATGAACTTAATAAAGTTAATACTTACTTCTGTATCAAGTTGTTTGCTTTTGTTCTATCAAAAATTGGACTTTGAAATAGCAACACAAAAAAGTTCGTCCTGCTTGCATAACAGATGTGATACAGACAAGTGGCAGATTTCATGCGAAAGTCAAACACTAAGATTTTATTTTCACTTTAACTTAAATGAAAATGAGAGAGTTCACTTTTTCAGATTTTTAATTTAAGGTTACTTGAAACTTATTGTTTTGATATAATGTCAGAGACCTTTATTGAGTATATTGAGTCTTTGACCTCTTTATCAAAGCTTTGCAAATTGTATGGGATTACTGGTAGTATTGCTGGTGATTTAGGAGTTGGCACTTCGCTCTCTTTCTTCAGATATGAATATTTTTAGAATAGCTTCTGGCTTTAAAGAATGTATTGTACTTTGAAATATGTTAGTTCAGAGTTTGAGGTTTTATGGTATTGAATTCTATGAAATATCATTTTTAATTCAAAGTTATCAAAAATATTGAATATATGATGTTGAAAATATTTATTCATATAGTTGAATCAAGAATATTAGTTTGTGATTCTAATTTTATATTTGAAGGATAGTTTTGTAAAAGACTTTATATTTTTGTTGTTAATAAGGTTTATTGTACAAGACTAAGATTTCTTTGTTATCAGATGGGTATATACATATATTTGAGTTATCTCATTTACTTTACTTTCTCTATTTATGTTTGTAATTTTTTTTAGTATTTTATTGAAAAAACAAAGACAATACAAAAAAAACACAAAGGATATAAATTAAGAAAGTATGGTAAGAAGATACATTTTAATTTTGTATCTAACTACAATTTATAGACTTGATACGTGTCACAGTTCTAGTAACGAAACTATTGAAGACGAAGACGATATGTACAGTAGTGAAGACGATGAGCAGGAAGACAGTACTGACTACTGCAAAGGTGGTTATCATCCAGTTAAAATAGGGGATCTCTTCTTAAACCGTTATCATGTGACAAGAAAACTAGGATGGGGGCACTTCTCTACAGTTTGGCTGTGTTGGGATTTACAGGTAAAAAAAATTTTATTTTCTGCAAGTTGTGAGATTCATGTCAGCTTTCATTATACATTTGATGGTGATAAAATGATCTTCTTCCTAATAGGACAAGCGATTTGTAGCCCTCAAAGTTGTAAAATCGGCGTCACACTTCACGGAAACAGCACTGGATGAAATAAAACTGTTGAAAGATGTGCGTGATACAGATCCAAGTGATCCAAAGCGTAACAAAACCGTCCAGTTGCTGAATGACTTTAAAATTAGTGGAATCAATGGCTTGCACGTCTGTATGGTGTTTGAGGTGCTTGGACATAATCTGCTTAAGTTGATCATTAAGTCCAATTACAGAGGAATCCCCAGGAACAATGTCAAACGCATAATAAGACAAGTTCTCGAGGGATTAGATTATTTACATAATACATGTAAGTATGATATTTTCATTGCCATTGCTTTTACAAGCAGAACATATTTATTAGGTACACATTTATTAGGTATTTTTAATCAAAAAAGTTGTTTGTATAAAGTATGTAAATGCATATATTTTATAGGTTGGTTAATGCAATTAATCAGTTCTATAATAGTATACAATTAACTAATAATTAACTAAAATGAGTAAATACCTTAATATTAACTATGTCACAAATGAATTTCAATTCAAATAATTGACTACTCTTACTTTAAATAAAAAATCTCTTCTTACTAGTAGTAACAATAAGATGAAGTCATAAAATTTGAATTAATCCAGAAATATTTTTCAATGAAAAAAGTAAACTGAGATAAATGACGTTAAACGGTATTCAAAGTTATTTCTGTGTCGTAAATTTCAGGCCAAATCATTCACACGGACATAAAACCGGAGAACGTGCTCATCTGCGTGGACGAGGCGTACATCCGGAAGCTCGCTTCAGAGGCGACGGAGCTTCACTCTTTAGGTCTTAAACTTCCTGCCTCGCTGATATCGACAGCTCCCAAGGAGTTTCAGGAGCCAGTGCCCAACTCCAAGATGTCTAAGAACAAGAAGAAGCGACTCAAGAAGAAGGCTAAGCGTCAAAACGAGTTACTCAAGCGTCAGATGGAGCAAATCGAAGAGATGGAGGAACAGAACAAACCTCTCATACATGCCAGTGATGGCAATTCTGCTGTGGCAGGTAATTTCATTAAATGATTTGATTGAAAGACAGTATCAAAGGGGCTTGTGATGGTGACTGTAATTTAACTCGTGCTTGGATATTTTTTGAATTAAGAGTTTATTGATCAAACAAACTACATTTTTTACGTTCTTTTATACATCACGTAAACGAAATAGGGGAAATGTAGTTCGTTTGATCAATAATATCTCAATCAAAAAAACGCGAGAGATTTAGTTTGTATTCACGTTCATCTGAATCATTTTATTTAAAATTTTATAATCATGAAATTTAAAAAATGTTATGCGCGTGTATGTGTAATTTTAGAATTCAAAGAGAACGGTGAGGCTACGACGCCAAACGCTATAAATGTCGGAGGTACCGATGGCAACAATAGTGCCGATCAGGAGTTGAACTCGGAAAGCATTGAAGACAACACGGAGAGCAACAAGGAGTCGCCAGACGATATGTCTGAGCCCTCTGTGCCCCTTATGCACGTCAATGGTATAGAATCGGTCGACGTGGTCAATGCTGCAGTCTCTGTTGCCACCGGTAATAACGACGTTAACAGCAACAACGGCGAAGCGCCAACGATGACGATAACGACGGGGACCACCGACACGGGAACAACGACGACAACGATGCCATCAATGTCTGAATCGAATGACAAGGAGAAAGCCGAGGACGAAGACGAGGAGCATGGAGAAGTCCAAAAGCTAAAGAAGCCGAAGAACGCTGCATGTGATATTGAGAAAGGTGGTGGCGAGGGAGTCAATCTGCTTGCCGATACCGAAGATGTAGAAGATTGCGGTGACGGTGAGATAAATGATTCTTCTATATTAAAAAAAATCGTTTTATCCTTATTATGTATGTTGTGAAATTTATTATGTGTTTGCTCAGTAGGTGATAACGCACAGCTGTTGGATAGAAAACAATTGAAACGCGCTTCTGTAGCTCCCCTTGATCCTGCTCTCGTTGACTGCGACGTTGAAGTGAAAATAGCCGACCTTGGTAATGCCTGCTGGGTCCACAAAAAATTTACAGAGGACATTCAAACGCGTCAGTATCGCTCACTCGAGGTTCTGCTTGGCGCCGGTTATAGCACATCTGCTGATATTTGGTCCACAGCCTGCATGGCCTTTGAACTTGCCACTGGAGATTATCTCTTTGAGCCCCATAGTGGTGAAGATTACTGCAGGTGATTGTGCAAATATTAGTAATAATGTTAATTTGATCAATGATTTTACATGATCAAATATTTAACAAATACTCTTTTATCAAATAACAGAGACGAGGATCATCTGGCGCATATAATTGAGCTGTTGGGTGAGATCCCACGCAGCATAGCCTTGTCGGGCCGTCACTCACGCACGTTCTTCAATAAGAAGGGCGAGTTAAAGCATATAACGGGCTTGAAGCCCTGGGGTCTGTACGAGGTACTGACAGAGAAGTACGAGTGGTCGCCGAGCGATGCCCGCGAATTTGCCGACTTCCTCACGCCGATGCTCAAGTTCGACCCCGACACCCGAGCCACCGCTGCCGAGTGCCTCAAGCACTCCTGGCTACAGATCAAGTGAATTGATATGCACAGACTCTCTCTCTACCTTTCTCTATTTTTGTTTCAATTCTCACTACTCTCTCTTCCTTTTTTAAAATCTTTTCTATTCCACATATTCTTTGTTCTTTATGTATCTCCGTTTCGTGCTTTTTTACAAAATTCTTTCGCTTGGTTCTCAAGGGAGAAGACTTTACCGTTGTTACTACCGTTTTCGGTTGACTGGGTGATCAAAAGGACGACGAATGATTTGATGGTTTGGAACATAACAGAACTTCTAACATTTTGTAATTTGATTGTTGTTTTTATTTTTTGGAAGAATTTTATCGAATGAAGTTATACATTATATTATCATGGAAATTTGTACACTTTAAACGTGAAATATTTCGCGGCATAGATTGCATAATATTTAACACAGTTTTGCTAAAACCAAATAGAAATTGAAGTGCAAGTTCACAAAGTACAGGCATACAATTCAACTGTATACATCAATCATTCGTCAATCCATGTTCTTTACTGGGCTTTCATTTAAATTATTTTTAGTTTTGTGAATAATTTAGACAGTAATTAATCTGCTTGTTATCGATTAAAGAGATGGCAAGCAAAACTGTATCGATTAAAGTCAATTGATAATCCATGAAAAACTCAATTTGTTCTTGTACGAAAAAGATGTATTTCTCGTCGAATATCTGAATAGAGTAAACCTATAACTATCACAAGAAAAAGAACTCAAATGAGATCATACGGGAACGAACGCGTGTGAGTGACTTTCAAATATAAAAAATTAAGCTTCCATGAATATACAAAAAGCTGTGACATTCCTCACGTACGGATTACTAAAGGATCGGAACATAAATACGAGTATCTACTAAAAGACTATAAGTGACGTTGTGCGACAGCCTTGAGGGGATACCGAAGTTCTTGCTTTCTTTTTTTAACAAATACAAATACGTATTTTGCAATTATCAAAATTTCTAGAATCAGGCTTTAGCCTTTTTTTCTTGCATATATAATACGAATGTTCTTTGAAAATTGTAAAATATAGAGAATAAGTTTTGTCTACGAAAGGCATGAAATTCGAGGAAAAAGATTCATTCATTTGCAACCTTCCCGAAAGTAATCAAGCGAGAAAAGTTTTTTATTCGAGAGCGACGAATTTCCCAATGACTAATATAAAATAAGTATATGATTGGGCGTATAGCATTCACAAATCATGAACAAACTGAAGAAGTAGAGTAAAAGTATCTATTAATTATGAAAAATGATATATAAAGTATTCGCGATTTTTAAGATTTCAATTAGTATTTGATACATAGAATCGTAGAGAATGAGAGACAAACGTAGCACGAAAAGCAAAGCATGAAAATGGTGGTTAAAACTGAATCATCGCTACCTCGCGTTGTGAAAAGAGGAGAAAAGATCTATACTTGAATAAAGTAGAAATAAATACTCATGTACTCACTAAGAAATTGACGAATATACAAAGAGAGGATAAAAACAAGTTATACAAAGCTGACACGAAAATGGGCTCAAAAGCTAATAGCTCAAAACATTTGAGCATACACGTGTGAGATAAGAAAGAAATTGCCGCGAATCTGTCAAACAGCGTTCGTAGATACGTTATACCTTTTCTTATAAATATATTTATATAAATGAACAAAAAAAGTAGTAATGAATTGATGCATTAATTAAATTAAGTAGACTTTTTGCGAATGAAATGACCATCTTATACTAGATTATTACACATTATTCTGCCGCCGACATTAAATAAAATAGATTGACTAAACAAATGAGGATACATAGAACTGGTGAAAATTGTAAACATTAAACAATAATATGACGAAGATGAGGAACTGGCGAATGTCTCTTTCGCTTTTTCCAATTATACAAACAATTCTAATAACAAATAACTGATTAAATATAGCGTTTAAGCATCCTCACAAAGCGATTTCACGTTGTCATATACATATTCGTAGACTCAAGCTGATAAAAGCGTAACTTAAACACGTATCGAAAGAAATTAAATGAAAAAATGAATTGATAAATCAACTAGAAGAAATAGGTATCCTGCCAGCTGGAAATATCTCTATATAATATAAATCGGATTTTTTACACGGAGGTGATGGAAACGTTATAAACAAATTGAGCTGATAGCCAGAGTTTCTGAGTTTCGAATAGTTGTAACACTTCAAAGTGATTGAATGATTATTAAAAAGAGATGCGAATTTCTTGCGACTCATCATTTATTAAAATGAAATGCAAAAGATTCGTCTGAGATGTTGTTTATTAATTAACTTTGTAATAATAATACAGTTTCCCGGCATTACGCATTCATAACGACTTTATCTGGAAGTATAATGAGAACTTACCATTTTGCTTCGCACAGTGATGGATCTGGTAGAAAAGTATTTTTGGAATCGCGTAAAAAGTAAAAAGAAAAATAGATAGTAAATGAGGTGTGATAAGTATTGGAAAAAATGCTGAATTCTTACTATTTTCTTAAATATTACGAAGGAAAGTGAAAAACATAAGCATAAAAAATTATTTATGTGTTAGATAACAAGTCAATCTTTGTTCAAGCGTCCCAAATGTGTGACGTTGATATAAAAATGATATATAAAGACCTTTTTCACCAGAGTTATAACTCGTAAGATTACAAGAGAAAGAATAATCGACCCTTATTGAAAAAACAAAAAAAAAAAAAATGGTACATGTAATAAGTAAAGAAAAGCATATAAATATGGTCAAATACGCTACCTTAGATATTAGGATATAGGTAGAAGAAAAAGTGATTAAACTGATATGGGATACTTGTATTTAGCGCAAAGTATGTTTGTATAGTCCGATGTCCGAATCTCTATCTTCGTTCTCCTTGCTGATAAACATTAAAATGAACAAGTTATTTATGTATTTGAGTAAAAAGACATGACCAAATTTCACGATAAATTCAGTTTGAATTGACATGATTTGGACAAAAAGTACTTCAATTATGTGATCAGCGGATAATATTTAGGCGAGACTCTATACTTCTATCGGTTAATTTTTTGACATTTTTAGTAGGAAAGACATACGCAACTTTTATAATCAATATTATACATTTTTGTAAAAAATAAGAGATTAAAATTAGCATTGAAAACAATAGAACTGTAAAAGCGCCAATCTTGATATTTAAAAAACAGTTTATCGGCTAGTTTTCTTATTAGTATTTTTATATAGAGTAAAAATATAGAATAGTTATTATGTGTTGTCGTATAAAATGATATTTATTATATTATTCTGTAAATAATTAATAATCATAATTAATTATTATTTAGTGAAATAAATAATTAATTATAAGTAATAGCAATAATTAATTGTTTGTATAACACATAATCAGGAAAATGTAAATTAAAAAAAAATTGCAGTCAATCATAATTGAAGTACTTTGACATTAAGTGTAATACAATTAACAAAGATATTTCAAATCTGTTTATCGTGTAATGGAATACTTTTTAAACTGAGCTACACATAATTTTATCAGACTAATTTATAAAAGTTGCATTTTTATACATCTCATCGAATTACTTAAAAGTGATAAGAATAATTACTTCCATGTTCAAATATTCACGGTGTAAAAATGTAAGTATCAATCAATCAAGACCAATTTTTATAATTTTTTCTTCCTCGCAAAACTGTACAATTATTTTTGCAATCGACATATAATTTCGAAAATTTTTTATCACGTGTATAAATTAAACGTTGAGTAAGCTTGCATTCATATGAAATTATCACGTAAATAAAGCAAAATAAAACCATAATAATGTGTCTACTCTATCCATGAACAAGAATTAGAGAAAATCGTGTCTTTTGAATCTTATTAGTGAACTACTAGCGATTATAGGATGTGAACGAATTCCGTAAAGGTATAAGAAATATGAATGCGCTTAATGCCGTTGCGCTATCTGTCAAAGCATGAGAAGTAACAGATTGAACTCATTAGGAATTCCTATTAAAATCGCCACCGATTATTGTTACCCCTGACTCGAGAGGCTATTTGCGGTAATTTTGTGTGAAAAATTTTGCTTGCGGAAAATTAATAAGTATATGGAGTTGTGAGTTTTAATGATAAAGTTGCCCCCGATTAAGGTTATAATGAAGCATAAAATTACTTTTACGCAGTTATTTACTCGGTTCAAAATTCAGTCTAGAGGGAGTTTATTAAAAAGGCACGAACGAGAACCCTGTTAATTTTATTATTATTTCTTAAATTTTTTTTTATTTCGATTTTTCTTTTTCTCTTTTTTAGGGAATCGCCACAAAGTAGAGATACGAACAAAAACACGTGTGACGAGGAATCGATTGCAGACGAATGGCAATGTGTTGACGAGTAATAAGAGCACCGTTGTATTTTTTCGTTCAGCGAACAATCAATTAATTTAAAGCTCCCACATACAAATACGTGATAAACATTAAAAAACACGATGTGAAGTACTCCACTCTGCAAGAAAAAAGTCGGCGATATTGCAACGCCGACGATGATAATTGTATAAATTGTGGCCTTGCTGATTATTTGTACATGTCCCCATGATGATGATCGCATAGGATTATACGGAAATGTCGCGTGTGACAATTGTAATGTGTAGTTTTGTTGTTGCCGTCGACGTTAATATCTCATGCGAGCGAATCGAAATAAAACCGAACATTCAGATGTCTGAAAATTTTCAAAAGTTTGGTTTACGATATATGTACTTTAAAGCTTTAGAATCAACGTTTATTTATTTTTGTATAAGCCTTTTTTCAATGTTTTCAATATTTTTGAAAAAAATATTAAAATTATGTAATAATTTGTTAAAAGTTGATGGTTTCAAGAAATACTACATCAATTAACAAGCTTAATGTAGCAAATAAATTAAGAATTATACAATGCTACGTAGTATTTCTGTAAAATTTTCAACTAAAAAACCTAACGTATTTTATTTAATTTAACATTCCAAAATTTAATTTTTAACTATATAAAATAAGACGCATCGGTTTCAATTATTAAATAAATCGGAAAAAATTCATGAAAATTTCAGATGTCTACGCTCGCTTACTAATTAGCGTACGTAATACTTTGCATGCTTAATGGATACCTTTCGTACCTAAATATTGTCGATGAATAAACGTATAAAATAAATAACATAACTAGACAAGCCGCGCTGAAGAAAATAAAAGCAGAGCAGAAGAGTGACACAGTGAAACAAGATCTACACAAGAAGTTAAAAACAAAGAACAGCCATGAAAATTGTGCAACATTTTTTAGGGAAAATTTCTAACATGAAGATATAAAACAAATATCATAATAATCGATAATCAAACGAAGTGAATCTCTGGAGATCTTTGTGGCGAGATTAAAACGGAAAGAACAACACTATTACAGTGAATAATAATAATAATGGACACATAAGAGTTAAGGAGTGCAAGTTTGTATATGATTAATACTGTGTGGATGAGTTTTACGATGTTAATTTATACATATATATTATATATCTGTAGATTGTTTCCCTTTTTTTCTTCTGTTTGGCCTGTCACTTTACAAAGAAAAAAAAGACAGCTATATCCGTATGGGAAAATACATCAATGCGAAAAATATACAATTGAGGATGACAAGATTAAAGGTTCGTCGTAAATTTAGAATAATTGATTTTTGTTTTACTTACTGCACCTATACCCCTCTTCTATAGACATACTTTCAAATTATATGTTGAAAAAGTTATTGGAAGAACTGCGAGACAATTCGTTTCTTTGCATAACATTTTAAAGATTTTGTACTTTTACATATTATATTTATTTACTTTCTTTAAGCAGAAATTGTAGAACAAAAATTTTATGAGATGTTTTTATTTTTGTACGATACGCGTATCTAGCTATAGTGGCACTTTCTAGCATGTCGTAAGCGTCCTCGATCCGTACTATAATTTTATTCGTTTAAACTCGTCATACAAATAAGTTTTGCTTAAAAAACTTGTATAAAATTGAAATTATTAGAAATTATTCATCTTCTATAACTTCAATATATATGTTTTTTACCAAGACTCAGAAACGTCTTGACTACTGCTATTTAATCTTTTAACTAGTTTATTGCGGAAATAAAAAGGTAAGCACAAAAGAACAATCCGAATCTTCCTCACGTACGGTGTATTTATTGTAACATTCAACTGACAACAATATAATATGTACAGTGTTTGATCCTTTACGCATATATATATACGCAATATATTATAATTAATCCTCTCTAGCGTTTATGTATTATTTGTATATAGTGTATATATAATATTTATATCAACCTTTTTCTCGATCTGACTCCTGCCCCATATGTATGTATAATACTTGTTATCAATCGCAGCTATAAGTGATTGGTTGGAAACATATGCGTACATTTTTTTAACTGTTATAATTAATGCTCAAGCTATATTGATTTGTTACTGCCACTTTGTTTTTTAAATTTCATTCATCGCATATATAATAATAATTTTGACTGCATGATTAATCGCTATTAGAATTTCGCTTGAATATAATATGTTTCCCTTCCCGACTCTAAGGTTTCAACATTTTATATTATATTTTAGCATTATTATACTTCTTTCTTGTTTCAATATTTTATTCTCTTTTTTTGGAATTCTTATTATACAAATTCACTTGATGGATGGACGCATTCTTCTATAAAATATTTTTCATTATCATCAGGTGTATACGTCGCTCGACTCTTTATATCGTGCAAAAAAGCGCTCGAGCGACCGCAGTATACTTTTTTGTCCTGTAATATATATATATATATATATATATATATATATATATATATATATATATATATATATTTATATATATTTAGAAGTATAATTGGGTTATTCCTGAATCTCTTTTTCTATCTGTTATTGCCTCTCTGATCGAAGAAGGTGTTTTGCATAGGCTTTGCAAAATTACTTCCATATTAATATCGGGTGTTTTAGTTTTATCAAATTACGTTTTTTCGTCGTTACATTTTATTGTCTCATTTGCAATCATTGTAGGCGCTTATTTCAATCTTAATTTTATTTTAAAAGTGTAACACCATCACAGGTATGAAATGAGATTATTTTGTTTTGTCCTTTTGTGTTTAAATATTTTTTTAACCTTTATTTCAAAACAATTTACCTAGGAGCGAGAGTATAGAAGCGAAGACACTGCGTGAGTTTTACTTTATACTTGCGACAGAGTCGGAAATAGAAAATTCAACGCTCAGGGAATATAAACAACTTTCTAATTTCCGTTTGGAGAATAAACGTAGTTTAGTTTCAGCAAATATTTTTCTTGTTATAAAATTATCAGTTCATCGCAATTTAAATAAAATGTGTTTTAAGATGGTTAAAAAAATCATCTTCTTTTACTGTCAAGCTGATAATATATGAGAAAACAATTTTACAGAATCTGCAGAATCTGCTCTACTTTGTTTTTTTATTTCCACTTTTGGAAACACGTTGCCCCTTTTTTAAAACAGCGCAATAAATTCATTCCCACGTCAAAAAATACATTAATTATGATTTTTTTCTTTTTTTTTTATTTTTTTTTAATATTGATATTTTTCTATTTTAATCATATTTGTGCGCATAAAATCTTATCGACGTTATTTACATTATGCCTCTAAAATAAAGAAAATTCTATGCTTTGCCATAACTTTTTGCTTTTGTTCGTGTATAATAAAAATAATATAAATAATAATAAATATATAATTGTTCGTGTATAATGAAAATAATAATAAATATATAATAATTGTATAACTGTTTATGTGTGTATGCTTATAGTTATTGTCATAAAAATTTGTTTTTTTTCTTGTTTTTTTAAACATTTTTTCAAGTAAAATCCTATTTAAAATTGGGGTAATTTAGCAAACTTTTATCTCAGTCAAAATTGAAATTTACTTGCAGAAATCGTTCTTCTTCTAAGCTAAAGTTCCTGGTACATGCATCATCTCCTAGGTATTATGAGAAATTATTGCAGTTACAGCAATATATTCTGTGGCTGATATAGCCAGAATGACATATACCCACTTTTCGCGAAAATCGAGATAATTGTAGATTTCACAACTTCAAATAGGCTCATTTCATGCAAAAATGTTGAAAATTGCTGTAACGTTACCCTGAAGATACACCTAAGAAATAAATCTACATAGATCGGTTTTTAGATTTTGTGTTCAGCATATTTTTTATATCCTGGTGACCTCTGCATGGAAATCAGTTTTGTATCGCACCTCATCTCGTTCGCTGGCACTCTTACATATACGATTGAACATTATTTGAACCTGTTTTTTCTCGAAAACACAAAAAGTGGACTTACGTTATTTTGGCTGTCAACCACAGATGTAATTATACAATAATTTTTACAATCGGCAGAACGACTTTAATTTTAGCACCATGTATGTGAGCATGTTTTGTTTTCTTGCTTATAGTCTTCGTGCATTTCTCATTTCCCTATAACTTAAACAAATGCTATACGTAATCATTTTTCAGTAACAGATAGAGAAGATCTACAGTTATTAATATGCGTATATTTTTGAGCTTGAACAGTTGATAAATTTTTCTCGATTCACATACTGAGATATATTGAAGATATTACAGGAGATATGCGAGGGTATAATGATATGATTTATCGGTATAACAACATTGTACTCACAGCAAGTTAACTTCTTTTTTTTGTACTAATTATGTCGTAAACAATACTTATTTTTTTTTAACAAATAATACGTAAGATTTATAACTTTTTATATAGGTTTCACAAATTTGTATTTTTCTTGTACTGTCTTGCTATTATAGATTTCTCTAATAATTAAATTATGCGTCACTGGTATTTGTATGGCATGGTAGTTTATAATTCAACCACACACACATTATTTTAAATGCAATTGTAATTTACTTAAAACAGTAAATTATAATGAAGGAACTAAAATAAATCACATAATTATCAGAGATAGAAAATAGAAATCTTCTATTATATATGTCATATGATATTTTGAGTGTAAAGTACGTTAAAAATGGCCAGTGCTTTCATCCATTATTTATACGGTGTGTATAACATCACGTTGCGTTTCGCTTATGTATAATATAACATTTAATTAATTATCAACAGTATTGTTAAAAAGTCATGAATCGTCGATATGATCATACCGGAATATATTTTTACTGCGCATGCAGAAAGCACACTCGTTTATTTCTTTTTCCATTATTTTGTCTCTCAACGTTATATAATTGTCTACCCGAAACAATATATTCATAGCCGGCCATCACGTATGAAATATTATTTCGGGTATACTTATTTAAATATTATTTTTTGACTTTTAGGAGCTTGGAGTTATCGTTTCAAAGTACGTAATTTTATAATGATTAAAATGAATAATTTGATAACGATCGATACAGTATAATATAATAGCGTATAAAATGTAGTGAATAGAAATTACGAGATCAATCACTTGTTAATAATTTTTATTTTTTATTTTTATGTGATGTCGAATTCTTTTGCAGTCGTTTATAGCGTCGTCAGTTTATAGCGCAATAAACAATATATTCTGTTGTAAAAAGAAGATTTGCATAAAGTTCCAAGCTCCTCCCACACAATCACACTCGCACGCACAATAGCACATCGATCTTCAATTTCGTCAACTTTGCAGCGTCTTATAGTAGGCCTCTGAGAATATTTATATTCATACAACGCCATTGAAGACTCAACGATTTTTAGGCACGGCCGCGTGGAACACGGAAGTGCCATTGTTAAATATATTATTGTCTTTTTGCTTATAATCTCATATAGACATTCCCTATTTTTCCTCGTGCACTTCCTTATTTCAGCTCATTCCTCTCTATTAATTATTGTCGGTATAACGGATTAATTTTATTGTCCTCTTTTGTTTATTTATGTTTCCCCTTTTTGAATCGACACTTTTGCACGGACTCAAGTATTGCTCTTATGATCAATCAGATGATTTTCTGAAAATTTGTGCAATATTTTCGTCCCTATATAATACGTATATAGCACCTGATATTATGCCCCCCCCCCTTGTTTCCCAATTCGACTTGGTGAGCGCTTTTTCGCTTTCCTATATTATAGTACTGCATATAGTTATAAATAAACCGTGTCGATCGGGAAACACGAATTGGCTATTGTTTGGGCAATCGACGATAACAATTACTCGCTCGTTAAAATCTCATCGCTATACCTCTATTTACTTTCAGCGTGATTAGACTATATACGGTGCGGTGCACTAATCGATCAGTTCTCATGTTGGTATTTTCTTTCTTCCATTATATATGCATAAGTCATGCATCGGCTATTTATTTGTCTTAATTGTTCTTCTTCGTCGTGTCTTTAAGTATCTCTCTGCCGACAAATGCTGATCTCTTATTTACAAACACCAATGCGTATTGTCTCGTCCGATTATGGACGGCTTCTACGGCTAAAAATTGTACGCTCTATTTGCGATGTTGACGTGCTGATCAGACGTTTTTAAATAATTAATTAATACAACTTGAATATTAGTATCAATATTTAACGAAGCGGAACACATTTAAAATTAGCGATATAATAATGTAAAACAAATAATCCATACCAAATCGAACATGATGACGTGTAAGCTGAAGCATGTCAACTTTGCAAAGTGATTGATGTAATATATATATATATATATATATATATATCAAGTAAAAGTCGATATATCGCGAAGTGTCGCATACAGTATCCTCGTATCTTAAATGCATCAATGATACTACGTACGTTCACATATGATTATCGCGTATATTATATAAGTTTATAATAACAACGGATTTACGAATTTTCCATATCTCGTACGTGTGTGTGTATATATATATCGATCTTCGTGTCGTGAACTGTGTGTATTTGCGACAAGAAAAGTACAGCTCGCAGATATACAAAGTAAAATATAAAAAATCATCATCATCAGCATATAATGCATATTACTTATATATAGAGCCGCCGACCTCTCGTTCGGCCAAATATTCCGAACAACAATATATAACTGCAGCAAAGTCGCTGATCCGGGTATACATGACCCCGTGTATAGTTATATACTCGTAGCGCTTTCGCATTACATTATGTATATATACCGAAACTGCTCGTCGCTGCAGGAGAGCGGGATCCTTCTATCAGCGTGTTCCGAAACTCGAGGGCGCCCCGTACAAAATGTATCCAAGAGCAAGATCAGAGATAACGAAAACACGGGTGCCCACGGTGTTTCGAAATACGCACTGTAATTGACTGGCGCCTGCGCCTGCTCTGGGCGTGCGTACATAGATTTTGCCATTATTTATACGACGCGAGGGCCGACCGAAAGGGATATCTGATCTTCTAAAAATTTATTCGGATCCTTTGTGTTATTCGCAAGGGGTATACACAATATATTGATATGGGTGTCTGTTTTTTTCTTCGAGGGTATTACGATGCCGCAGTGTGATTAACATGGCTTTTGCTTTGAAATCAACAGTTAAACAGCCTTGGTTTGGATATGTGTGTCGTTGGATATGTGGTTACGGACTATACAACTCAATGCGAAAGTGAATACAATTTAGTTGGCCTAATATAATAGAGATATTAGGTGATCCTCGAAATAGGCCACGCCACGTACATTATGTTTATGTATAGCTGCACTTTTACCCCTTTCAACTAACATAGCGTGTTGTGTGTCTGTATGGATACGTATGAGTACACGAGTATGCATAGATATGACTCGTCCGATATGGTTTAGGTAGCGCTGGAGGTTTAAGTGAGGTCGATGTCCTCGTCGTCGTCGTCGTTGGGACCACCGGTGGGACAGCAGAGGCCCTCGGTCCCGTCGGCCCTGATGCAGAACAGTAGCGTCTCGGCCACTGTTACCTCGTGCGGCATTATGCCGTGGAATTCCTTGAGATCCGCTGCCGGGAACCAGGCCTTCTCGTTGTCGTCGATTATCAGAATGTTGAAGTATCTGAAAATTAATTCGACGATTCGTGCACACGTTAACGCCTGTGTTATATACACGCAGCTATATATAGTCATGTAAAAACGTCAAATCACCTGCAAATAGCCACGATAGGGATCCAGAGGATGGAGGCAAGTATGAGCACGGCGATGAGGACAAGCGCCCAGGCGGGCCACTCTTGCCTCTCGGTGACGCCCTTACTGGCGACCCAAGCTTGGTAACCGCTGCCTTCGACGACGATCTCCACGAATGAGGCTATCAGGATGCTCAACATCGCCAGAGGACTCAAGTACTTCCAGCAGATCAGCCAGTACAGTCCTGGACGGCTGCCCGTCATCAGCTCAATGTCGTCGGCGAACCTGTGCGTATTGTTTTACCGTTATACCATTTCATTAATTCGTAAAAAAAGTAGGACATGAACAAGGATAGTGAAGCGAGCTGTAAAAAGTACCGTCATGCACACAAACCTTTTGATTCCGTACACGTAAGACACTCCGATGCATTCGAAGAAGGCGATGATGAGTAGCGGGAAGTTGCCGCTGAAGTTGTCGAACAGAACGAAGACGTAACTTCCGGCCCCGTGAGCGAACGCCATTGATATTATGCAGCAGAGCAGGCAGATGCTACCTGATTTTTGGAATAAATTTATCCGTGTGATTCATATAATAAATTCGAAATGATTTATAATCTACTGTGCTAAAAATTCATTTCACTCCAACGGCGTTTAGACGCTCGTCATAGAGCTGAGCCTCTTATGCACAATATATTGCTTACAAACAAACAAGAATGACAAGCCGAGTCAAAATAGCCCATCAATTGGCAATAATTTCTCTCTCACACGCACACGGATATCACATGAGATTCATGAGACCCGCGTGTCTGAATGCGACTGATGCCTCGACACTGTCCGTCGTGCGAGTCTAAAGCTCTCAATGGGTTAATAACCCCTATACTCTTCGCTACACTTTCAGCTCTTAAACGCCATGTGTACACCCGTATAGTGTGTACGTGCACGTGTGCAACGCGTACAAACATATCTATGTATACAATATACTTAAGTATAGAAGTGTAGAGAGGAAATGAGTTTACGATGAACTTGCCAGTGAGTATTTCCTTGCGAAGGTTGGGAAAGAGCTTCATGTCGACGATGCTGGTGACGACACCCTCGAGGGTACCGAACTGTGAGTCTATGCCCAGCGTGAACAGCATCAGAAAGAAGAGGACCGACCAGAATTGCGCCCCTGGGAACTGGTTGATCGCCTCGGTGAAGATTATGAAGGCCAGTCCTGTACCTGATGCCGACTGAAATTTTTTTAATTATATCACTTTACTTTCTGTATTTTTTCAATATAATATATAGTATTACATGCATTGTGCATTGAAGGTTTGCTGCCTTATTAACCTTATTAACTCAAAATTCAAGGTTGTTTTTCATCGAATCAAAGTATAATCAAGACGCCACATGGACACAGCAGATAATTGACACAGTTTTGAAAAACTGTCGCTGAGCCAATATTTGTGTGCAGATCGATAAGATACAGAGCCCATCATGATTTTGCAAGCTTCTTTTAAACTATAATCTTCAGCCTACCATCAGTCAATTAAAACATACAGTCCGTATAACGAATCCATTGATGGAATCGCTAATATAATGTGTATTAATATTCCTAGAATATCTTAATCGCTCGAAAGCGATTTTCCAATATCGATCTCCCACGCGAATCGATTGCGTCAACGCGAAAAATTCCGATCGCATATTCATTTCCGAACTTGTACCATCTAAGCGAGATCTTGTAGAGTCTCTGTAGTATACAGGCTCACCGGCAGCCTCGCACGATTGCTTATCGGGTGGGTATAACCATATAGTTTCGATTGATTTTAATGTTATCAGCCACGTGCAAAACACACTTGTCGCGCAATCGCATTCAAACACAATGTACCTAGTATATATCTTTGAATTTATGCCATATCTCGAGAACATCTGAATCTTCCTTATACAGCTTATCTCCTCGTGGAAATTGTAATAATTTACGACGGCGAAATATATCCAGCTTTGGAAAAGCACTCCTAATTGTATACTGTGTGTAGCTCGTCAATCATAGAAATTATACGCACTCTACACTGGGCTTTGATTATTTGTCGTGTCGAGTTCCGCGACCGTGACGTTATCGTCGCATAAATATAATTACGCTTGATCATCTGAGCCAACATTGTAGCAGCTCGTGCGTTATAAAATACAAACTGCAAATAGTTATCGATAAGCTTATAACAGTTGCATTCGATCGCGATACGAATGCTCGGAAGGCTCGAATCCAAACAATGTAACCGTCATCAGTAGACACGCGAGATAATCTTCAAAACTAGTCGTCGAATAAGAAGAAAAAAAAATCCACGACGAGTCCACTAAAAACCGGTCCTCTCTCCGAATCCACCAAAAGCAGCATCGTATCAGAGAGCACAAATTATGGATCCGCCAAAGGTATATACTGCTCACACTGATAATAAAAGTCTCGCTCGCTCGCAATCGCTGTACGCGAGATAAAAGAGCACCGCTCTTACTCCCTCTTTCTCTCTTTCTATATACTCACTGCTCGGAGTAGGATACGCTCGTTTATCGTCACCAGTCGTAGCGCAGCGGCTCCGCGATGAATATGTCGATGCGCGCGCTTTTTCTTTCGTTCTCTTGATCTTTCTATAAGCGCGCGAGTGATCGAGCACGATATAGACGCGAGAGTTTTATAGGCGAGATGGAGAACGAGAAGAAGCACTACAAGCCCAATCCCAAGCTGACGGCTAATCCGTTCAGCAAATTGTTCTTCTGGTGAGTTGGTTGTACGCTGATTTAAACGTGTTGTGCGTGTGTTTGTGTCTATTATCCGTTTTGAAAATCGGCAAGAGAAGTGCGCCGGCTGATCGAGATATATAACGGTGATAACGTTTTCCAGTTGGTTACTGCCGATTTTCGCCGATGGAAGGGACCACGACCTCGAAGCGAAAGACCTGTACGAAGTGTTGCCGGAGAATCTGAGTGAACCGATTGCCGACAAACTCGAGAAGTACGTTTTTTCCAATGCTCCATCAATCTGTTGTTCTATATATAAAATGTACAGTATGTAACATAAAAAGTGCATGATATATTCTTGTACGATCTGTCACAGCTACTGGAACGTCGAGTTCGAAAATGCGAGGAAGCAGAGTAGGAAGCCCAGCTTGCTGAGAGCCTTGAGGGCGACGCTGAAATGGACGTTTCTGAAATACGCGATACACTTTTTCGTTTCGCATCTCATATTCAAGTGAGTGCATATAGACGCATGTACGAGAGCGACAAAGAGATCTAATGCTCGAGAAATGCAAATCGTGTTTCACTTTTTTGCTGAGTTAGCAAATCGGCTGCATATAATTATCGAAAGATAAATAAAACTTTCGTATAGTTTATTAATACGGTGTAGAGTCAACAGCTTGTTTGCTATTTCAATCAGTATGGGCGTTCGAAAGGAGAAAACACGGTTGTTTCGAAATAACACGTTTTCAGAGAGATAGTTTGCATCTCTGAAAAAAGATTTATTGCTATAATAGGAAAAAAAAAGATTACGAAATAACCAGGTTTTTTCATTAGAACAATACAACCACTGGCGGTCGGCTACCTGATTTGGCACTTCGACGAGCGATCGACCTCGAGCACATTGGAGGGCTACGGCTATGCGACTGCCTTTGTCTTGATAACCATCTGCGACGTGATGCTCTTCAATCATATGTGGTTCGGTTTAAAGTCGATCGGCATCAGCGCAAGAGTCGCCTGTGCTTCGCTTCTGTATCGAAAGGTGAACACTTATACACTCAGCAGTTTTACTACTGAAATATTTCTTTATTCATGCTATCCGAATTCGAAAATATCAGCGTTGAAAAATGTCTCGAGACGAATCAGACAATCGTTAAGCTTCTCAAGACGCATACTCAACTATATATGCATCACAGTAACGAAGTTCAATTGCGCATACACGTGACTTCACAATTTTTCCCCAACGAAGTTTTTACAACCTCGCGTTCATGAGGCACTGTGTCTCGACTAATAAATGCATCTGTACTTATATATATGATAATAGTCATGCATGTCGAGCGGTCATCGCTCCAAGCGCACATTATTAAAATTGACGACTCGATTGTCTTGTCAGCGAAGGTTAACCGCATTAAGTGCATCTCTTGGTACAGAGTTCAATAAGTAAAAGATATTAATACACGTATATATTATAATATGCAGATAATGAGGCTTCCGCACTCGGCGAAGCAAGTTACCGGCGGCCGAATAATCAACCTGCTCTCGAACGACGTGGGAAAGCTTGAGTTCTGCTTCCTGTTCCTCCACATTCTCTGGGTCCTTCCGATCCAGCTAATCCTAATCACGTACTTAATGTGGCGAGACGTAGGCGTCGCTTCGATCATAGGTGTTCTGGCGCTCATTCTGCAAACTGTGCCCATACAAGGTACTCGCATCTATAAATTCATTTCGACGATCATTTCACGTCTGTGAAATAAATCACTTCGTAGCCTTCAGCGGGCGGATAATCACGAGACTGCGTCGGAAAATCGCCACGAGAACGGACGAGCGGATCCTGCTGACCAAAGACATCATCCACGGTATCAGGCTCATCAAGATGTACACCTGGGAGAAGCCGTTCGAGCAGCTTGTTTTCCAAGCGAGAAGGTCCTTGATTTGTTATTGTTTTATTCAATTTACCTATCGGTTTCGACAATGTCGCTGACGATGAAAAACTGCGCAGGTACGAGATCGATGTCATCGCGACGGCCTCGTACTTGAAGACCTTACTCTGGTCCATAATGGCTTTCGCCCAACGTACGCCGCTCTTTGTCACGGTCATGATCTACGTACTTCAAGGCAACAGCTTGTCGTCGTACACGGTCTTCACGCTCATTCAGTACTTCAACATACTGCACGTGATGACCGGCTCGTATTACTTGAGGGCCGTGAACACTATCTCGGAAGCCGTAGCGTCGATCAAGCGAATGCAGGTGCGGAAGCTATTTGCACGAACTCCGTGGACCGCGGTATCGAGCGAATCTTATATATGCATTGTTATTTGAACCAGGAATTCCTGCTTCTCGAAGAGCAAGTATCCAGCACTAAAACCTTGAAATCCAGCGACGACAACACAATCATCTCGATCGTCGGAGTGAGCGCCTCGTCGATCGAAAAGTCCGACGTGAACTTCTTGCACGACATCGACCTCTGCGTTCGGCGAACCTTGCTCTACGCGGTCGTGGGTCCAGTTGGTGCAGGAAAGGTAGTTTGGTGAGATTCACATGAGAGCAATGCATTATTGAGAACATTCAGATAGCAAGCTCTCGCTTTCCACGACTCTCACTCTCGCCAAAAAGCAACTGATCTCCAGAACTTTTAACGTTCTTTTAGAGCTCACTTTTGAAACTGATCCTAGATGAGCTTAGACCGGCTAGAGGCGAGGTTCAGGTCTATGGCGAAATATCTTACGCCAGCCAAGAGCCGTGGATTTTCAGAGGAACTGTCAAGAGTAACATTCTCTTCGGCCAGCCGTTGGACGCTGACAAGTACGACAGAGTCATTAAGGCCTGTGCACTTCTGGAAGATTTCGAGCAGTTGCCCAATGGCGATGAGAGCATAGTCGGCGAACACGGCGCATCTCTGAGCGGGGGACAGTGCGCTAGAGTCGGTTTGGCCAGGTGAATTTCGCTGAAATTAATAGGCATTACTTTATTTGAAGCTTCTTATTTTTCTGTGAGCAGGGCAGTGTATAGGGATGCCGATATCTACCTACTCGATGATCCACTTTCCGCTGTCGACACCCGGGTTGGTAAGCGGTTGTTCGAAGATGTCGTAAACGGTCTGCTCAAAGACAAGACTCGCGTTCTGGTAACGCACCAGCTGCAGTACTTGAAAGCGGCGGACGAAATCATCTTGATCGATAAAGTGAGGATCACACGCAAGTAAGGGTTGGGTTCGTATATGTATACAGTGTTTAAATTTTTTACTCACAGGGTCGAGTGGAGTATCAGGGCGACTTTGCGAATTTGCCCAAAACCGAGGAGCTGTTACAATATCTGAATCTGAACGAGAGTGAGGACACGGATTCGAATAAGACAAAGTCAATTAGTGATCCGACGGAGTCGGTTCATTCCCAATCGAATGCCGAAGTCGACGACGAGGAAAAAGCCGAACCAAAGGAAACCGAAAAACTGATAGACAGTAGGACAACGCCGACGAAAGCCGATGAAAACAAAAAATCGAATAAACCGGAAATTACAGTAGAGAAGGGTAACACTTATTGGCGATATTTCACCGCTGGCGGCTCCTGCCTTTTGCCCTTTACGACTTTCCTGGCCTTCCTAGTGGCTCAGATCTTGTGCAGTGGCTGCGACTACTTCGTCGCGTATTGGTAAGCTTTTTTTTTAAAAATACTGTGGGCTGATTTACGATGGAAGGGGGAGGCTTACGCGCGAGTAAAATTAAATTTTAGGACGAGAAAACAAGATGCTCATCGTTACGCCTCACCGAACGCGACGGAGTTCGATGCAGCGACGAGTCCAAAAATAACTGGAAACTTGGACTCCTACACTGCATTGCACATTTTCATGGGACTGATGATCGCCATTATAATCATGTCCGTGACGAAAATGATGCTGTACTGTACAGTTTGCAAAAAGTCGAACGAGAGAATTCACAATAGCATGGCTGCCTGCTTGCTGAGAGCAACGATGCCATTTTTCGCTAAAAATGATTCCGGTACGATGTGTGTCTTTAGATATTTATTTACAAGAGCACACGAAAACCGTCTTGGATTTATATTTCGCTAAAAAATTTGCAGGACAAATCTTGAATCGATTCACCAAGGATTTGGGAACCGTCGACGAACGATTGCAGGCACTGATGCTCGAGGCCATCGAGTTCACTTTCATCATCCTCGGAGTGGTATTTCAACTAGTTTTCATAACCTGGTGGTTGATTTTCATTATCGTGTTCATGGGATTTCTTTTCTGGAAAGGTAGAGTTGTCGCCATCAAGACCACTCGAGATTTGATGAGATTAGAGGGAAAAGGTACAGGATCTTTACAATACATCGTACACATCATCCTCAATTTGAAATGAGACGCGTAATGATGGAAGTTACGTTTTTTAAGCCAAAAGCCCAGTCTTCTCGCACGTAAACTCCTCTTTCGCTGGCATAGTGACGATTCGTTCCTGTCGAGCCCAGTCGATGGTCTGTAAGCAGTTCGATGCCCATCAGGACCATCACACAACCGCAGCTGCCATATCTCAATATGCTCTTCTGGCCTACAACTTCTGGCTTGACCTCATCACACTCACGTTCACTACCATCTTAACCTACAGTTTTCTGGTATTCAAAAACGAAATGACAGCCGGGGCAGACGTTGGCCTCGCCATAACACAGGTTCTGATCCTGTGCGGGATATTGGCCAGAGGTATAAAGTTAACCGGTGATATCGAGACGCAGATGGTGTCGGTTGAAAGGCTCTTTCAGTACACCGAATTAGAACGAGAGGATTCGCTGAAAAATGGTGTTGGGCAGAAGCCGCTGAGCAATTGGCCAAGTTATGGAAAGATCGTCTTCGAGAATCTGTCGATGAGGTACTCGTTGAATGACCCGCCGATTTTAAAGAATCTGTACTTCACCATCGAAGCTGGCGCGAAGGTACGTTACAATCGACAGTTTTAAAAACACTATCAGTTTGAATAATTTCAGTTAATTTATGCCAACAATTGTTGTTTACCAGATCGGCATAGTCGGCCGAACAGGCGCAGGCAAGTCATCGCTCATAGCCGCACTGTTCCGTATGGCCCACATCGACGGTTTGATCCAGATCGACGACGTTGACATCCGCAATCTTGACCTCAAGCATCTTCGCAGTAAGATATCGATCCTGCCACAAGAGCCTATCCTTTTCTGCGTGACCCTTCGCAAGAACCTCGATCCACTGGAAGAGTTCGATGACGCGTCCCTATGGTCAGCCCTCCAGGATGTCGAGCTGAACAACTCATTCAGTTCTCTGGACATTCCTCTGAATCAGAACAACCTGAGCACGGGTCAGCGCCAACTTCTTTGTCTGGCCCGAGCAATCCTCAAACGTAACCGAATTCTAATCCTGGACGAGGCAACCGCCAACGTGGACAGCAGCACCGACGCTCTGATCCAGAAGGCGATACGTGCCAAGTTCAAGGACTGCACCGTCCTGATGATCACCCACAGGCTCAACACGATTATGGACTGTGATAAAGTGCTGGTTTTGGATCAGGGCAGGCTCGTAGAGTTTGACAGGCCACAGGTCTTGCTGAAGCTCAACGATGGTTACTTCGCGAAGATGCTGCCACAAATGATGAGCGTTGGGCCAACCGAGCAGCTCAAGATCATCCTGGACGAGGCGGTGAGTTACCAATGAATTATGTGTATACATATTGTAGAGGGTACGTGACTCCTCGAATGTTCGTTCACTCGTCATTAATCTGGATTTAGACAATTACTCGCGCGTCACTTTGCGAAGGGCTTATAATACAATAGTGTAATGATGGTTTCATGCCTGCTCTGTTTACGATGTCTCTCATATAGCTGGCTTTTATGATTGATGAACTATTTATTGTTCGTACAGGTAGCCAAAAAGGAATAATGTCTTCAGTTTCATCACCGAGTGGGCGAGGCGATAGAAGTGAAAGCAGTATTTTGTACATTGTTATATAAAGTGTTTAATTGTCAAGCAAATTGAAGTACAAGAGAAAGAAAGACTTCTCATAGAGAAATATTTTCTCGCGTATCCACGAGCGTCCGCATGCGTTGCGCAATATAATGTATAGCATAAAGCATCTCACTCGCGCGGAAATCAGCGAAGACGACGCTATCGGCCGATAAGAGTCGCAAATCACAACGACGAGGAATTAACGGTGCGCATTATTTTTGGAGACAAGATAGGACTTGGCTGGAGTCATTTTTATAGCCGCCGACATAAAGACGTAGCGTGACTGTCTGCATTAGATTGATAACGGCGCAGCTTGATATGACGAGTGCTGCAGTGTCGATATTATCAGTGCATACTCTCGACGACATGCTGCCTTGTTGTTCATTGTTTGCCAATGGATCTGCGTGTTTACAAACTACGGAGGGAAGAAAGTAAACAAAAGCAGTTTCAGATAATTCCTGATTTCGACTTTTTGAGCATTGTTTTTCATAATCGTTAATTCCAAGACCTCTGTCTGTATTAAAGGGTATTTTTTAGAAATCTTCTAATACTTTTTGTGTCTTATTTACCTTTGATCTCGTGATTAGTAATCTTTTTCACAATTTAAAAAACTATAAGTACATTGTACGCATCGTCGAAACTTGGCTCGACTTGAAACGAAAAGTAAGTACTCACGTTGTCGAGCTCCTTCTCGAGATCACACTCCGGCAGTTCAGGCATGAGAAGGTTGGTGAGACTCCCGTTGAAATTTGTGACGTTGAGCAGCGCGCCAGTGACCGGCAGCTCAGTGGGAATCTTGCCGGGACTACCGAATATGCTAATCAGCGTCGTGTTGCGGTCGGCGAGACACTGCTCGTACACCATCGTCGCCTTGAAACCTGTCGTGCGGGCAATTACGCGTGATTAGTGATTTGATTGGTCTCCGCGTTAAAACAAATGTTTTATTGTAGAAATAAAGTTATTGACAATATCGTTCATTACCTATAATGGAGAAAACAACGATGCCGGCGAACATGGAGGTGAAGCAGTTCGTCAGGCTGACCATGATCGCGTCACGGTAACAGTTGTTGTTGACGGGATTGTAGGACGAGAAAGCGATCAGGCCTCCGAATGCCAAACCCAACGAGAAGAATATCTGCGTTCCCGCCTCTAACCAGACTACCGGGTCGGTCAAAGTGTACCACTGTAGGGATTGAAAATAATGTTTGTTCGAATGCTAGATTTTTTTTGTAAAACAAATATTTTGACGTCGATTCCTGGCTTACTTTAGGCGTGAAGAGGTGGCGTAGACCATCTGACATCCCGGGCAACGTCACGCCCCGAAAGAAGAAGATGATGAGAACGATGTACGGAAAAGTAGCTGTGACATAGACGACCTATTCGCAAGACGAATTATCATAGCATCATCTTCCATTGCCTCAGGGAATTCTCAATAATTAATCGTTAAAAGCTTCACCTTTCCAGACGACGCGATTCCTTTGATCATGCACATGTAGACGAGGATCCACGCGATGACCAGCGCCAGCGCTATCTTCCAATTGAAGACGTCCGGCGTGTTTATATCTTTCGAGATCATGAGAGTCGTGCGGTACCAGAAATATTGCGTCGGGCTACTTTGCTGCAAGATCGTTACCAAAGTATTCATTGCCGAAAAGTTCTAATATAGCTCTTTGTTTTCGTTTAATTTTTTTCAAACCACATCATGCGAACAGAGAAATATACATTACCAAACATTCTGGTTCAGGTGAGTAAGAGCCGTTCTGGAAATATTTGTTAGGGCACTCCGACCAGGGTAGCTCAGACTGAAAGCTCTGCGAAGAAAAATTTCTTTAAAAAAAATCCTTATCTATATATATATATATATATATATATATATATATATATATATATATAAGGATTAAGAATATTTCAAGCGTTCATACGCGCAAAGGCTATCAAAGTTATCAGTTAGAATGATATATCATAACAAAGTTTTATGATCGACCAACCTGAACGAAGTAGAATAGGCACCAGGCGATAATGGTATTATAGTAGAGAGCCACGTTGAACGATACTACAGCGCTGCTTACACCTATTCCCGCCATGTACGGGGATACCTTGAAAAAAGGCAATAACGTGACCGTTATACAACGATTAGGAAAATATATGCAAGCCGTGATAAGACCAACCTGATTCCACACGCCTATCGCTCCCTTTCGCAATCTCTGGCCAATTGCGAGCTCAAGGTAAAATATAGGAATCCCCTCGATCGCCAGCATCACAAAGTACGGTATCAAGAATGCACCTGGAATTCAAGGACGATGCAAAACAGATTAAGAGCTTGCAAGCTCATATACGTTTTATTTTTTCGATAATCGGTTACATCGAAAATCGATAATCAACTAATAATAATTCCTTACGGACGAGTGAACCAGTGTCTGTTTATATCTTCACGTGATATTTATTAATGAGCATAATTACATCGCAATCGCTGCTCTTGAATACCTTTGAAGATATATGATCGGAGTAGCAACTTATCCCGACTGATCACTTATTGCTAATTAAACGTTCGACTCTACACGATCGTCAAAATTGTATTATCCTCGTCTGACTGAATTACAATATATGTATACATGGTGATTGATCTTAAATTCTTAGAAATAGAAAGATTCGAGAGACTTTTATCGAACTCGAGGCTTATTGCGAACGATAATTTACAGAGAATGTATATCAAACAAATTATTTTTTTTTAGTTTGAGCTTTTACTACCACATACACGACTCTGATGATGTTTAAAAAAATTATTTCACTGTGTACAATGGTTTATTAGTGTAATATTTTATTAGTGTACTCTAAAAATCGATGTAAAAACTCCACTTGCAACATCTCCGCCTATTTATTATTATACCTTCACAGCAAAGTATTAATTAGGTGAAACGTACACATTCCTTTAATTATTTAAAACATGTTTTTTGCAAAATACATTCCCACACGCGTACCACAACATTGACGAGAACTTGTACATGAAATTGTACTACTTATTAAAGACCATAACGAACTATACAAGCTGCTCGTTACGAAAAAGTCCCTATCAATTAATATTTCCCCTCATCGCTTAATTAAACCCGAGGCCTTAAAACTTGCACGTAATCCACATACGCACCTCCACCATTCTTCTGCGCGAGATATGGAAATCTCCAGACGTTGCCCAGGCCGACCGCGTATCCAACGGTGGCCAGCAGGAAGGTCAGCTTGCTGTCCCAGTTCTCGCGTTCGTCCTCGCCGGCCTCCGGCTTGAATATTCCCTTGCCCTCGTTGCTGCCGAGCTTACTGCCTCCACCTCCTACGCCTCCGGTGCCTCCTGCTACACCCCCGCCACCGGCGACGACTGCCGACAACTGCTCGCCAGGCTTGCTCTGGACATCGAACAATCCGCCCGAGGGCTGCTGGTCAGTACGGGTCGTCAGCGACATGCAAACAAAGCCAGAAAAGCGTGTGCTGATGCTGTGATGAGATGTTTTGTGATTGTGACTGATGATTCGAGATGCGATTCTGCAGCGGAGATGTAATAGTGTGGATCGCGTGAATTCGAGATATTCGCATGCGGGTATATCAATACTTGATCACGACGGCTTGTGCCGCTTGGGAAATAAATGTGGGAGTGTTTTCTTCGTTGAATTACTGGCTAACTGAATTTTATGATAGGATTGAGGGAGCTTGTTCTAGAAGCAGCCGTAGGGTGAAAATTACGTTAGCGACTGGCAAGTTTATTAGCAGGAGTTAGTTGACTTTCGCGAGAAGCTTCGTGACAGCGGAATAGCATAGTTCGAGCTTTGCGCTGAATACATTTTGAAGAATGGAATACTCGCGTACAATAGAATGCTTTAGTAGCAAATTATTCATCACCGGAGAGCTTGCAATTAGCAAGGCTCCATAAAAGGCAATAAAACCCTCGTTAGATAAATCGGTTTGATCCGGTATAAGGTATCAATTAACAATCAAGTTCTCAACGGAGCGCTGCGATATATATTCCATTTTAACATAATGGAAGCTGTAAAAGGTCAAGGTCAATGTATAATTCACAGGCATCGATGGTAATCGTGAACTCCGATAAGTTTGATATGAAAATAAAACGGTTCTCTGGTCAAGCAGCACATCGATGCGGACTACTTCTAATATATCGCTACCAGTCGATAAAACAGGCTATCAGTAGTCTCATTTTCATAAGCCGGTACACCGTCAGTCGGTAAAGCAGACTCACCTTCGTGTTGGGACTGGAGTCCTCGAAGGCCGCGTTGGTGGCTCCGTAGTTGGCAGTGACATTGCTCTTGCGGCTCTCGGCGACGAGTCTACCTCGCATCTCCTTCATCTCGAGCTTGTCGACGCTCTTCTGGGGTTTGAGATCGCGCGAGCTCTGCCTGCGCACCAGGTGGGCCGTGTTCGCCATTGCTCTCACGTATTTTCGTGCAGCCGGGCCTCACCTTACACCTCTTCCGAAGGGGGATTGGGGATCAAACGGGGATCGACAGGGATGGCTCGCCCGATGACTCCATTCTGTAAGATCATTGAAATTGTTATTCTTATAATGTTTTCTTTCATCTTTGAGATTAAAAGATGATGCTGGTTCAAAATATGATTATATCGAATGAGCGAAGCTATTTCTGAAAATATTTCCTTTTGACTTTCTTTCATAATAATAACTTATAAAGCGCTGTTGAAGATCCTATCGAACCTCTCGCGCTTGCCAAGATTTTTAGAATACGTCTGGCCTTGTACCTCGTGGATTCTGTTGAATGCATATAAATGAGTCTGGAAGGATTTTCATGATGAAAATTTAAACAATGACTATGGCCCATCTCAAAATGTTTGATTATTTTGTAGCACAGTGATTGATTAAAGGAAATGTAGGTTAGAAGATATTTTGAAATTGAAGTTCGCATAAAAAATTAAAACATTACCATTCGCTCTCTCAACGCAGCCAGCCGATTAAAACGATGAAAAACCGCATAAAAAAATAATACTTCTAAAAAGTAACAGCCATTCAATTAAATTCAGCTCTTCGATTGTGTCGAATATCACTTTGTGTCCTCTAAATAACTCTAGGCGATGAGAATATCAAAATCAAAATAAAATATACCGACAAAGAGAAGATTGAAACCATCAACAAAGCACCAGCTCAACATTTCAACGATTCGAACTTTTTAATAACAAAATGTAGCAGTACTGCGCGAAATTGGAAAACTATTGCTCGAAGAAGCAGCAAAAAAAAATGGAATGTACACTTGCTGCCTCTCCCGAGTGGGCGGCAAAAAGGGAGTCGAGTAAAATTAATGCAGCGGCGCGTCGGGGCGAGTAAAAAGAAACGCGTGGAGTAGAAGAATTCAATATCGAGGCAGTAATTTCAGTCTCCGTTTAGTGAAACATTTTTTTCAGCGGTACATTTTTCTATTTTTGTCTCTGCTGTTTGGTTTCGAAAGTTTTCAAGAATTTTGCATAGCTTTTCTCTCGATAGTTTTCGATCAGTCTATTGCCGATCGAGTTTTCAGAACTGCTGTATGGTTTGTAATCGGCAATCGTTATAATGAAGTATCAACTTTGCGCAGCTACCGTATAGAAGTGAACGGAATATCGATCGAAGCAACGGACCGGGCACATAAACTGTCAAATTGATTCGGAATTGCTTCGCCCTGCCTTGTAGCGTATAGTCAGATGAGAAACTGTATAAACTTCTATACCGATTCGACGCTTTTGTATGTACAGCCATGTGCAATGCCTATTAAACCGTAAATGTTCCTGAGAGACGGCGAAGAGTCGAGTGTGTTTCCTGCTCCGAAAATTGAAGTTGGTTAGTTTGCGTCTGATTTATGCGGGGTATTTCTGTAAGTGGCTTCGAAGGATAAAAATTGTAGCTGATGATACTTGAATTTTAATTGCGATACGTTTATATCGTTATTTTAAAGTACATAGGAGATTCAGTGAAGTTTAACCAACAAGCTTCACAGCGATACGCTGCAAATATCTATGTAATAAGGTAAATATGCATTTATATATATCCACGAGATCGTTACGTTTTAATATATTTAATACAGAATTTTCTAGTTCAAATCACTCTATCTATAAAAACGTATATAATCTATATTGAATATCATTTCTACAACGCGACAAATATACAACCACATCAACTCACAAAAAAAATTCCTCGAATCCAATAAACTAGCCTCGACACTAATTATCCCATTCTCGCGGTCGACAATCAAATTCCACCTGCAATAAGAACCCCCGCAAAAAAGACGTCTCGTTCCTGTCTCCAACAGTAATTGGTCCATTCACCCTCTCATACACACGTCACCCCACCATCAAATTCAACGTAGACGTCTAGCTGTATACGTCAGTCACTACATATATATATATATATATATATATATATCTATATAGAGGGACATACGCAATACAAAAGCCAACAATGCTTCCGAGAGAAAGGAATTCCAGTCACGCCTCGGGCGTCATATCAATTTCGCCGGATTTTTTTTCTCTCACTCTTCTACCCCCCTCGAGTTAGGCGGGTATTATATAATTTTCAGCGCGCCCCCACTCGGAAATACTCTACCGACTCCGAAATACTTTGCTCGTCTGCATTCTCGCAAGCTCTGTACCTTATACTTTCTTTCTTTCGACTGCATCTCTCTCTCTCTCTCTCTCTCTCTCTCTCTCTCTCTCTCTCTCTCTCTCTCTTTCTCGAGCTTATCTGTCGGTGAAGCTGTTGTTTCGTTGTTCTAATTCCGGGCAGACGGGGAGTGGAGGATTACCTGAAATTTCACTTTTTAGGCGCGCGGTATTGTAATGTTAAATAATTATCAAGGGTGTTGTAGTCGAACACAAAAGTATTTCAGTTAAGGTCGATTCAACTTTAAATATCTTTTCACAATCACAAAAGAAATCTATATGCAAAATATGAGCTCTCTAGACCTGTTAGTTTTCGAATGAGAAAAAATGCAAAAATGGAGAAACAGGTATCGGTCTCAAAATCTCTCACAACTGTTAAAAGTCTAAATTCTAATTACCTAAAACCTTGACAAAAAAGCCAAAACATTTATCACTTTCTCCATGTAAAAATATGCTAGAAACCAGAAATACAGTGTGCTAGAGATAGTAGTTTCTGCTTAACTGGCTATAAGTAAAATTTGACCTGCACAATTAAAAAATTCGCATGAGCCTGGATGTGAAAATATGAACGAAAACAGTTAAATCAGAATCATCTAGGTTACATATTTCTAGGTAACATGTCTAGTAGCCTTTTTATAATACAAAGAGCATTGTATAATGATTGACTTAAACTTACTGACTCGGATAGTGAACTTTTCTTTAAATTCACCTCTCAAACCTCACCGAGGGCGACTTTGGGCACAGAGACACAGTATATCTACAAACTCTTTATTCTTTTAATTGAACTTCTCACTGACATTTAAAAAAAAAACTAAATAATATTCACACGTTTTATTACTGCTTCAAATAGGATTAGGGTGCCACTTTTCAATACACATGTTGTAATACTACACACTCTTGGTAATGATTAATTTTTACTAAAATTTCTTGCTAGTTATATTGCATATATTTTATCTGTTATCAAGGTTTCCACATTTCATTTTAAACACCTGAAACATTTCTACCAGGGTTATGAGTTATAACTGTTTTGAGGGTTATGAATTTAAAGCGCGGTTCTGATCTCGTTGCCTAGGCAACCAACCAGCACCAATCAGAATCACGTATTAAATGTTTCACAACAAAGGCCATCATTTTTTTAAGAGAGGATGATGATAACCTGCATCCTTGTCTCGCAAACGTTACTACCATTTTGCAAAGCATTATCACCGAGAACAGAATCATTAATTAAAATGCAAAGATCGCGTCAGTTTATAGCCTAAAACGTTATTCTGTTAAAGTTCTACAAACATTCTAGGAAACTTTAGTATTACATACTCGCCGAACAAAAATATAAAAAAAAATTTAAGCCTCATCGACGGCGCGGAAGATAAAAGCGACCTTATACGAGTTGGTCAGCATAGCCGCGCATCCCTCATTGTTTACGTCAGCACACAATAACAGGCCTCCGCTGTTGCCCGCATATATGCGCGAAACCGAATTCTGCAGGCATTTGCCTGTACGGGCCGGACTGCTACTACTGCGTCGGCATACATACTCGGGCCGTAAATTGTTTTCTGGTTTGGGGATACACAGGGAGACGTGTGGGCTGGTCTACTATCGTGGTAGCTTATTTGTGCTGTTTCATTATTTTTTTTGCATTATAATTTGAGTTTGAAGTTTGAGAAAAATGAATGGTATTTAATCCTCTGCTTATCGCGTGTTTTTGGTGATAATAGATGAATATTGAATGAGAGATATGTAATTTTAATACCTGCGCTGTCTTTATAATTACTTGAAAATCTGTTGAAAAACTATTATGATTTCGTAGAGAAGTAATGTGATATTATATACCTTATAATTGACCTCGTACATGACTAATTAGTACATCTAGGTAGGCTTGATCGCATATAAATATAACTCTTATTTGCTTTCACGAAGATAATTAATTATCGATTTTCCCAAACGTTATTATAACACAATATTATTGCAGTTTTGCGTCAAATTTGAATGTGTTATTTCAGTATGAAAGTCATTAAAGTAACGCGAATCGTTTTGCATTTTTAATCGAGCGTTAGAGTAATCGCATTTAATCGAGAATATGTCCATCAATACTGGTGCGATACAGGAAGCGAGTGCGACGGCCAAGTATAATCCTTCGAAAATAATCCTCCAGAGTGTCAGACAAAACAATTTAGCGTATAAAATTAATCTCGCGAAATATCTCGGGTTTGCTCCGCCAGCGATTATACGTATAAAAATGTAAAAGTTCCAAACACATCCGTATAATAATGACTGAGCAAGAGCAAAAAAAAAAAATAAAAAATAAACGTTCCACGCACGAACTGTGGCTAAAAAGAATTTTTCTCGCCCGAAGCATCGAGCCCTTTGCACTCGATCAAAACCCGTCGTCATCCCCGTCTTTCCCGGCGAACACTCGGCCGGCTCGGAAAATCCATCGTCAGTCCATTAAAGCCCCTCATATATACATCCATATATAGCACTAATAGGAACGATCATAAATCCCGCGTCCACGAGCGCGAGAATTTCATCGCTGTGTAATCCGCGTTTGCCTACGAGATACGTCGACCCTGACCCCGTACGCACACACTCTGCCTTCGCTTTTCATTCTTCTTTACTAATACTCCAGCTATTAAACGGCCGACGCTTCGAAATTGCGATTGTGACGCGACTGTTTCATCGTCATGTTTTGGACACCCTTTGCCGTTCGGATTTATCCGTTCGAAAACAAAAAGCTCCAGAGGCCTCGATCTAATCCTCGGGGAAATTGAAAAGTGTCGCCCCCCCCCCTCCTTTCATTACGTCCCATCAATCACTCTTTTCCTCGCGCGGCTTTTTATCTTGAGGAAAGTACATCGCCGCCGAGGAGCTGGAAAATCGTGAATTTATTATACGTCGACTCTCCGGGATGATCACTGTATGCGGGTCGTATAGGGGGTGCTGGAGGATACCTCGCGGTTTGACCTACAATCGGTGTTTCATTTACACAATTATACAAGGTTTGACTGAAACTCTGCTGGATTTCAGCGCCGATCACCCTGTCGTTCCCATCGAGGCGTTACAGATGAGAGATCCTCTGATCAAACCTCGTCAAAACTACGGCAGCACTCGAAATCCACACACCACAATTCGGCAGAGCATATCCTCGCGAGAGTAGTCTATAGACTCCTTCCTGCATCGAGCGACATGCACTTAACACCTCTCGGCTCGCAAAAGCGCAAGGCTCTGCTTCGATCGGTGCAGCCGCCGCGCATAAGCGCGAGGAAGAGAGCGAGAGAGAAGAAAAACCATTTGGAGCACGACTATTCCCGTTATGCAATACGACACCTCGGCCCGCACTATCTCACTATACATCGCACACTGATTCACCAGAACGATACTCCGAAGGGCAAGTCGTCGTTGTAATATCGGGCTATACTATGCGTGTGGATGGCAACCAACCGTGATGCTTGGCCAAGGTGGGTTCGCTCGCAGGCCAGACGGGGAGAACCGGGCCGACTCGACGTCGACGTCGTCGTCGTCACTGACCTGTGGAACGGAGTGCGCGCGTACTCCCTCTCGAAACGCGAGATGTGCGCGCGCCGGAGGGAGACTGCACTTTAGTCGGGCATATCCCGCCCCCACCTAGCTTTGGCTTTCCGTTCGGGGGATGCTGGCTCGCATCTTTTTGCGGGGGAACTCTTCTTCTCCTTCGTTTCCTCGCGCTGGATTGTTGATTGGGCTTGCTCTGATTGTCATCATTTTTCCTGCACCGCTGCAAATATTAACGCGCTGCGGGCTGTTTTTGCATTAGACGAGCCGATCGAACAAGGCTATTTATTCAGCCCAAAGAATCGTACATCGCGTACACGAGTTTTTCATTAAAAAGCTCGAGTATACGCGCTTCTCTCGTTGCAGTGCACTGCGATGCGAGACCAAGCTTACGTTTATACGTTTGACGAAAAATCGATTGGAAAATGGATTCGCATTCCGCGCTACTCTACTGTGCGCAGAATATGTCGGCGAGAAAAGTTTGTCAAACTATTGATGGCTGCAGCGAAAGCTGATGATAAAGTAGTCGGGTGCAAAATATACGCGACTTTTTATTTTTCTACTCGTACAAGTGAACCGCTGGAATCTCGATCATCTTTCGCGCGCGTCAGGGTAAACACACAAATAATGCAAATAATCTCCTCTGACTTGGGTGTTTATCTTGAAAAGCCTCCTCGGCAGCCCCGCCGCGTCAACACCTGGAATAAGTCATTCTCGGCAATCGGCACCGGTGGCACCATCTACTCGAGGCCGCAGACCTGCTGGCCGGAAAAGCTCTCCTTCATACATACATGTATATACACATCTACGTGTACGTGTGTGCAGCTGCGGGGAAGGGATTTTCCGGCGCGCGCGTGCGGGGGGGAATCAATAGACGTGCGCCAGCGTCACCTCCGCTAGTCACACGTGCAGCAGCTGCAGCTCTTTTTCGGCTTCAACTGTGTGCTTTACGCACACTGATGCTGCTGACGTGCAATTAAGTTGCTGCCCACGAAAAGCTGCGGTTTGTAATTTTAGGCAATTCGGAAGGGAGCTTTTGGTTCAGGGCGATGTATACCCAAGCAGAGGTTTTATATGCAAATATGGATAACGATTGAAGGTATCATCATGCTTGTTCCTTTTGTCTATCGTTTTTTGTGATTTGTTTTGTATATAATGACGCACCTTATTTCGCTTCTCTCTGACGGAATTACTTTGACATAGAACCCCTTTGTGCGAGCTATTAAACCAGCGTCCTTATTACATAACCATCAGCTCTCGCCGTTCGCTTCTAGAGACTAATTGAAATTTCGCGATTGACCATAGTCGTGCGGAATAAAAGTTCCAAGCGCGAAAGTTTTGACGGAGCAGCACAAATTTACGACTTTGGAACTTTGAGTCATTAAAAATTGATAATGAATTATAAGAGACACGTATTCGAAACTAATTTCACGAGGAGGATTCTCCATTATATGTATTATATGAGATATTAACTGATTCAAAGTTAGTAAACATCTTCGAAACGATTCCTTATAATTCCACACAGCACATACAGCCAGTCCAATCTCTTCCATATGGTATACTATATAATCATTAGGCCACCCATCAGTTCTCCAGGTGATTCGAGTCACGTGTCGCACATCCGTGCCTGTCCATGGTTCATTCGCACTCGACGATTATGGCAAAACCGACTATGACTACGATAGTGTACGGAATCGTCATTCAGACTCTGCGCGCGAGCTGCGTATCGATTGGATGCAGCTCCAGAGGAATTAGCTACAGCATGACATCCACTTGGAGTTTATACCGCTCCAGCTTTCTCGCTTTGCGATGGACCTGCAGATGTTCTAAAATTTAACGCCTGTTTTATCATGAATGCCTTGTATTTTTGCACTGACGAATAAAGTGACTACAGTCTGATATTCTTCGTTGTATATTTGCACGTCGAGGCAAATTTTGCTCGCGCGGTAATAGTTATATTTTATATCGACTAGTTTGCAACCATCATGTTTTAGCTATATCCTGTAGTTTTCAAAGCAAAGCGAAAGTTAATATCGATGGCTATATCTCTATAAAGATATACGACTCGAATACGAGCGACAGCCTTTAAATAACACCTCGTGACAGGTGCATAGAGCAGCCCCAAGTCACCATCGACCTATTAATCAACCTCCGGTCCTTAAGCGTCGTAATCTTATCTGAAAAAAAAAACAACATGAAAGGACACCCCGACGAGCAATCGGAATAAAAGGAACCGACCTTCCAATCGACCGCTGCAGCTTACACTACGCTTTTCGATCAATAGCGACTATTCCATTGCTGAAAAAGCCCCAGCCCTTTATCCGACTAATCTTTGTGATCCTGTATATGGTTACGATTTCTCATTCTTTTTTTCTTCTTCTGCGAGAAAGAAGTAGGTAATTTCTGAGTGTGAGCAGTATGTAAGGTAATACAGCACTGATCGTTATATTTTTGATCGCGTTGCATAACTCGCCATCGTATTACATTCTTAAAGCTACGACGCGCGGGTATATAGGTATATATAAGTGTAGAGTTGACGCACCCTCGTTTACTCTTATACGCTGAGAGCACTGCGGTACTCCTTCGGGTTTATTGTTCTTGAACTAGCAGAGCCGGAATATTACATTATTCTTTTTCATGGTTTTCGATATACCTACACTGAAAAAAATTTGATAGTACAAATTACTATTTGAGATAGTAATTTTTACTGCTTTTCATAATAAGTTGGTAAAAGACTTTTAAGATATTAGATCTTTTTACATTAAAATTTGATAAAACTGGCCAATTAAACTTAACTTTTTAACGAATTTCAACCGTTAATTTTCTACCAGGGTAGTAAAAATTAAAAAATTAAGTTTTTTGAAAACCGTAACAATTTTTACTATCTGAGATAGTATTATTAATAATAAATAAAAATTAATATCTCTTACAGCGAATTTTACTATAAAAGATAGTAAAAATTACTAGCTTCCGAATCTGTTACCAAATTATTATCCGAGATAGTAATTTTTACTGTCAAATTGTTCTCAGTGTATATGCTAACTTTGAACTTCAGCTGTCACTTTTACTGTTTTTATTAGCAAACATTAACTTTAGAACTGTACACGGAAAAAAATGGTTAGTAACAGTAACAAACCGCTTGGCAAAAAGCGCACCAACTACTTCTTTGGTTAACCTTACCAATAACTTGATAAATGTTACCAAAAAAGCAGGTAACTTACCAATTATTTTATTATACTTACCAAGTACTTGGTAAGGTTAACCAAATAAATAGTTGGTGCGTATTTTGCCAAGCGGTTTGTTACTGTTACCAACCATTTTTTTCCGTGTATGTTTATAATATTTAATACTTCTACACTTTCATAATGCTGACATAAAGTGCGCGCCTGACTGTAGCTCGTCTATTTCTACTTATACGCGCTATGCATAAACCAATTCTATTCTATTTCGGTTTTTTGCGTCAACTTGATAAGCATATTCTTGAACAAGATTATTATATGACGATATCAATACTCGTTTCATTATAGTTACCAAAAATAATACAAAACGTGAAATTAATTCGATTAGCCTCGTAATTATAATTAATCTCGAGACGCAACGCTGCGGTTATTTGTCTATATACCCTCCGCTCAAAGCAAATCACATCGCCACATAAACCTCTATCACAGAGGCTCCAGTCACACCTCGATCACATCTCGATTTACCACGTGAAAAGACAGTCCGTTGATCGTCAACCAGCATTTATAATTCAACTTCCTAAAATTCCCTACTTTGATGCAGACTAGAATCCAATCAAGAATCTCAAGCAGGCATAATTCAATCGCGCTTGCAAGACGTAAGCGTGAAAACTTTCGTGCGACTAATTTACATGCGCAAAGCGTAGATTAAGAGACTATACTGCCGCTTCTACTCGCTCTCTCGAGAAGTTTATCGATTTTTAGATTGCGCCGACTTCGAATTTAGTTGCCCTGGAAAATTAAGCATTAATGAACTTTTCGAAGCTTTTTCAGTCGGTTTGGCTCGAGCGCGATTTTTTATGGAGAGAGTTAGTATGAATAGTCAGCATAGGCTGAACATTGAACTTTAGAAAATAAAGTTTATGATACTGATAAGTTGATTATGTTGTTTGGCTGGCAAACTCGTTTCAATAATATATTAGTTTTCGAAAAATGTATTACAATATAATATTGAGTCATTTTATTAATAAGAACATGTATACTTAAGTTTTTATACATTTCTAATAATGATTTAAGATAAAAAATAATTATTTTTAAAACGATTATTATTCAATGATATTTTTGGTTTACAGGTATAAATGGTCATATTTATCATACTAATTAATTTTTCTGATTTTATTATTTCGATCAATTAGGATAGTAATAATCTTGAACATTAGCGTGAGTATCATCATACAAAATACTGTGTTTATTATGTCCTATAGGGTATTTACAAAATTGTATATATGTATATATGTATGAAATAAAAAATTCATTTAGCAGATTTGCGTCAACAATACTTTATTATTTTTTACTGTACATTTAAATTTTACATAGAATGTATAGTGATGACTTTCACACGACAAATTTATTATTTTATTTTATGCATATTCTTATACACACGGCAAACTTTTAAAAATTTAATACATTTTACCAGTTTTATTGTTGCACTTGCAATTTATTATCTTACGTATCCTGTACTTGTTATAAATAATTTTTACAATTGATATACACATCTCTGTTACAAATGATATTAATGAGATACAATATCCTCCATATAAGATGTAAACAACCTTATCGAAATCGCGTATTTTTCCCCTGTGGGTTTATCAATAGAGTTGAATTTTAAGTGTGAATGAATCCGAATATTATTCCATTTAGGTATAGCACTACTCGGCATACCTGATTCGATGATACGTCGAAAAATATTGTTAAATTTGTGGACGTAAGGAGAAGCTTGTTCAAAAGCAAATGCTAATTTATCTGATGACATAATTAATTCAGACTATCTTATGTTTGAAGTACCATCGTCGTTTTTATGTTTCTCTATAAGGTATTCTGAGATGTACTTTGATAAAACGCAAGCACGATTTTTGTATTTTACCAATTCATCTATGCAATCTCTAGTGTTTTGTACAATTTTAGCATGTTGCATAACATTTCTTACAGCTTGATTCTCATGTTTACGCATTTGAGATTCATAATGTGCAGGAACGTATAAGGTTAAACCAAACATCGGAATATCCTCAAAATTATTAAATTCTATCTCTTTAGTCAGTATGTTTGCTTGTGTAAATTCTGTGAAAATCATACTAGAAAATTTCATTGAAAAAACAGTAATGACAATAAAATATATTCTTTGCTTCAAAGATTTAAGGTTACATGGTATTGGCATACCAATAAAAATTTGAAAAATACTTAGACCGTTCCAATTGACTGCTGAACATTGTAGAATGCTGAGCATGAAGGACAATAATGCTGCTAATGCAGACATCAACAACAAATACAGAAGCAATTTGGATGCAATATCAACTATGATCACTGGTACAATAATAATAAGCTTATCGTCAAAACACATATTACTAATAACGACTGATTTATTATATAGCAGTAATCTAACTGGCTAAGTAAAATATCCATGTTTACTTCATTATTTTTCATTTGTTGGTACATCGTCTCAAGCATTTTAGCAACTGGTATTGGCTTAGTCAGACTATCCAATGAATAAGTCAAGTTCAATGTGCAATTCGTAACTTCAGAAAAGTATTCAATAAAAGTATAATGATTTCCTACAATATTTTTTGTATCATTTGTTATTTTATTGTTCATTAATGCAACACTGGGTTTCCATTCAACAAAAGGTATCTGGTAAGAAAACTTGTACATATTGTTCAGTTTGTCAGGAAAAATATTAGTATTCCAGCGAAATTTTTCAACCTCAAGTTGAGATAAAAATGGATTATAAGTCACGAATAGAGCGTTACCTTTATCAATGTTTAAAATTGAAAAGTCCAAGAACTGCAGGCTCCAAGCGTATACAAATAATTTGTTAAAAAAAATTTCTGATAGTTTATAGTTATCATGTAACAGCAACAAACATTTTGATCTCGGTGACAAAGGTCTGAGCTGAATTAGTACATTTAAGATATGGCTAATTCTTTTCAATAATTTCTGCGGGTCGATTTCATCATCTAAAATCAAATAGAGGTCTAAGTCCCGAACAGGGTACTTGAAATCTGTGACCTGATTTTCTCGAATCTCCGATACGCCAAACAAGTTGATTAATGTTTTGGGCATCAAATTGAACGCATTTTGAGAAGTTAAATCGTATTTTATCAACTTGTTATTTGTAATTACTTTCACTTGATATGGATGAAGTTCTTGCACAATTTTTGGTATTAAAAGAACTGACCAACTCATATCCTCACTACTATAATTAGATGAAATGCAATGATATATACTAGCTGAAGTAATCCACTGAATAAACTTCATTATACATCGGATTTATATTTTAATAGCCGTATAATGAACTCTGTCTTCTTGATTACAAGAACACACGTTCAAGCTTTGTAAGCTTCCAGAACGGTCTAAATACGTTTCTTTTAACATGGAATATTTTACTGGCGCGAAAATGAACTGGAACAATAACTTTGTTTCTCTATAATATACGTAGAAAAGAGACAAATTATCAGTTGTAAAATGTGAATATGTTGTAAAAAGTATGCGAGAAAAATTGATTTCTGAGAAAAAATACTGACTCTAGTAAAAAATAAAATTTTAGAATATTTTTAACAATGCGTTTTTTTTAAATTAAAACTTTATGCAAAGTAATGGGCTAAAATATCTTAAATTAAATTCATGCATGATTTATATTTGCACATGCTGATGGTAAAATTATTAGTTGAATTTTCCTCGCGTGAATCCAAGTTAGTCACAATCTAAATTTAAAAAACCATCATCTTGAGCAGCAATTTTCTTATTTGGAAATCACGTGTGTTGGTATAAAGCAGCGATCATGAAAATTGTAACTGAATATCTAACCTTGCCACTTTAATGCATTAGGTAGACGACGCTCAGAGCGGACCGGTGAGTGCGTTGCGAATTTCTTGCTCGAGAAGAGAGGCGCTGGAATCTCAAGAAGGAAAAACAGTTCCTAGCAGACCATGGGACTTTATAGATTATCTTTGGTGCTTGTGATATTACTGGGCTTACTCGTGCACGTGATGTGCGTAGGTGAAACGAACTCTACCTGCAGTCTAGCAGCAGCAAAGTCACCTCACTTGCGACTCAACAGATATCTTTTCTGCGATTACGATATAACAGTGAGGCCTGTTATACACCATAAAAATGCCACCAACATCAGTATACATTTTGATCCTCTACGAATAGATTTCGTGAGTACCAGCGTAAAACACCAATTATGCTTCTGGAAAAGAGTTTCTGTAATTTATTTTTGTTATTCGATCATATACGTCGTAGATGGATGAATCGAGTACATTCATTCTTCACACTTGGAATACATGGGTCAGTATATTTTTAAAATATGGTATTTTGTAATAAAATGCAAAAAATGTTTGTCCTTTTATAATAACTGACATTATAAATAATATAGTCTTGGATGGATGAATTTCTGACGTGGAATCCCAAAGATTTTGATGGAATTAACGAAACTCGCGTGGAGAGCGCAAAAATATGGACGCCAGATTTAGCGTTGTATAACTCGTAAGCGTATCTATTTTTACTTTCTGTCCATATAAATGTTAAAGCAATGTTAGCACTCGTACAATGCAAAACATTTGTAATCGACAAATAGATATTTTACTTTTCATTTAGAGCAGACATGACAGAAACACAGATAGGTATACCTAGTGTACCTTGTATCTTAGTTAATGATGGACAATTAGTATGCATAGCACCCGTCAAATATGTTACCCATTGCACTACAGATTTCACATATTGGCCCTACGACGAACAAACTTGCAATATTCGCTTATCATCTTGGAATAATCATGCTCTGGATATCAATATTGATTATAACAATTCGACCGTAAGTTGCTAGTTAAAATGCTTTTTTATCAAAAATACAATTTTTTTTTTGTTGCAATTTTAGATAGAGATGGGTTATTATAAGACAAATAATGAATGGGATGTAAGAGCATTCATTTTGAAAGAACACGTTAAGTATTACGACTGCTGCCCTGAAACATTTTGGTCGACTATAGTACCGACTTTTATCTTGCGGAGACATCCTTCCATGGTCCATACCATCTTTATAACTACAGCATTCGGTAGGTATGGAAATGGACTAGATTTTTCTCCGTTGTTTCTTGAATAGTATTCATTTTAAAAACGCCGCATTTCAGTCTTTACGCTTATAACGCTGACAGTTTCATATTTGGATGCACGCTCAAATGAGAGAGTTTTACTCTCTATGTTGAATTTTGTCTGTCACGTGCTTATCATTTCCGTACTTCATTGGGTATTACCACATAACGGCCCAAACGGATCTCCTCACTTATGTAAGAAGTTTAATTGATGCCCTATTGCAAGAAAAGTTAATTCTTCGGTAAATTAATACAAATCCTATTTTCCTTCTGTTTCATAAGTGCTATTCTACAGAGACTCCTGGATTATAGCGACGTTCGAAATAGCGTTGACGGCGTTGCTGCGTAGATTGCAGTCAACCAGAAGAAATCTACCTTACTGGTTGATTTTTACGGTGTCGTTGATAGAGGGCAATCGAATTTGCCGTTTTCTTCTCCTGGGCGAACAAGTCGATGTCGATGACGGCAAGCTGTTCATCGCTATCAATGGAAGTTCGCCATCTGAAATTGATGATGAGAACGCATCCTTATCCGATGTGAATCTACAAAATTCCAGCAAAAATTTAGCAAGTGATTCATGGAGAAAAGTCACGATTATTATTGAAAGGCTTGTTCTCATCTTCGTAGCGTTTACGTATCTAATGCTATTTATAGTGTTAATACCCAGAGAACAAAGTTAATACTTAAAGACACTGTTTGTCATGGCAATTTTTAAATTGAATAAACAGGTTCAATATTTGTCATGATTTTAAGTAGTAATTTTCTCATTTGAGAATTACGCGTGCTACATACAAGAAGGCGACTATGTGTTATATCATTGTAATCTACAATTCAACTTAAAGAATAACACAGATCTAAGTAATAATCAATTACTTAAATGTACTGCCCTCAAATTCGAGCTTTTGTTATAGTAACATTATCCGATGTAACGGAAGTTGATCATGTCGTTGCACTGAAAGATTTTCATTAAAAAAAAAGATTTATAAAAATCAAATTATAGTTAAGACATCGAGCTTGGCATGTATGCATTTATATGACTCTACTCATCTCCTAATGTTCTTGTTATTCTACCGAGAGACTTCCGGATGATGGCAGCGCGTTATAGCGATGTAGCCTTGACGACACTGCTATGACAACTACAGTAGAACAGATCAGGAAGCCTAACCTAAGCTTTACAACCAAACTTGCCGCCGCTTATTCTTCTATGCTGAACGAGATGAACTATTGACCTGTGACCGTTGACGACAAGCAACTGATCGGTACCATCAACGAATCCTTGCCATTGGGTGTTGATAAGGAAAAGGTATGTTGCATACCCTACTATTGATATTTGCTATTTTCAAGGAAAGTTTTTAAATATTAAATAAGCTATACTCTTGGCAGGAAACAACAATCTAACCTTATCGGGGTAATAATACCGATCGAAGACTTGGTAGAGCTATTTAAAGAGTCTGGCTCCGCGGCCGATAACAAAATCTCATTAACGTGTAAATTGATTTTAATCATCGGTCTCCCTAAATAAAACATCTGCATATATTAATAGACTCGTACAAACTTTAAACACATCAATAAGCTCGTGCAAGCTTCGATCGCGCGAGTATCTAAATATTAGTGCGAAAAACTTTTGAATTTCACATCAGTTTCCGTATTTAGACTATAAACTTTTCTAATTACTATTCTTCGTGATCGGACCAAGTTTTTCTCTACCAACTATACGCTCTTCAAATGCCATATGCGCGTAATAAGAAGGTCAGCTGTAAGGGGTATAGGCGCTGTGTTCCATATTTCCGCGCGAACGCTGTATAAAAGTGTTGGGACGAGAGCGCACATATTTCCAGCTGTATTGGAGCGATATACCTAACTTTCATGAATCCGAGAGTACTGTGGTATATATTGCGTTGGTTTAACGCTGCTCTGTAAGCGAATATAGAGTCGCCAATTATACGCGGTAATGAGATAGGTGATTATTAATCAATGCCGGTAAAAAACTTCAGCAATATTGTTAAAAATACTTTTATTCCAAAAATCGTGTAAAATATTAGGCTTAGGTAAATGTTAATCAGTCGAAAAATACCATGTTTCGTATAAAAAAAGCCTGACAACTATTGGAGTCATCAGCGAACGGTCTCTCGAGCGATAAACTGCGTGTAGGTCAGTATACCTGAAATAAACATTACGCTGATTACATTTTTCTGTATAATAAAACAATTTCGTAATAATCATAGTTTAAGCCCAATTTTCTGATCGTCTTTTCAAGTAGGGCTTTCGAAAAAAGACAATACCACCAAGCAAAGTATTTACCCTCAACCCATTTATTCACAAACACTCCCCGTATAATCTTCCCAAAATTAAAACCTATCCCTCATATCCGAAATCGTCGACTCATCCCCCGGCCATTTCGCGGCCAAACGAAGCGTGAGAGAAAGATTGAAAAGTAAGGGGACGACTCACGATCGATCCTCATTCGCGTAGATTCTCGCTCGACGAAAGACTCGGCCAGCCTCTCGACGCTCTTCGTATCCTTATAGTCCAGAGCCTTCAGGCTCTCGCTCAACTGACGATATCTGGCGACGATTGTTCAGGATTTTTACATGTGTGTTTCGGGCAAGTAATCGTGGGCTATAGATACTAAATATTGAGGATAGTCTATTGTTGAACATGAATGAGATGTTGAAATCGGGGTTTTATTAATGTATCTAGATTGATATTGATGGATTTGTGTCATCGAAACTGCAACGTAAAAGTATTGGACGAAAAATGATTAGCTTGTTTTCTTTGAACATGCGTTTTGTAGCGCAATGCCTGATTACTAATTTAAGAGAAATTGCACATTAACAAGAAAACACGTGCTTTAGTTTCCATTGTGCTATTAATTCATAACGTAAAATCAAGTTATAGTAGGTCACTAAGAGATGAAATCACGTAAAATTTATTCTCGCAATAACTGATGTTACGGCACAAAGAGATATAATCGAATATATCGCTACTCGGGACAAATAATGTAAATAAATGCATAAAGGATACAAGTTGTGATAGTAATCACAAGCGTCGATCGCCCACTCGAGGAGAGAATTAAGCTTAGGCCTGCGGGCCGTGCCATTAACCAGTTCCCTTAGATTTTCGTCCTCCAGCGATAATTTGCTTCGAGTCGCCTCGATTTTCATCAGTCTGTTCTTCAGGTCCTGCGAAGCAAGGATGGTAAAATCGATATTTCATGGTCGCATTCAATAAACGACCCTACACAGAATATACGCTTGTTGCGTATAGCGTTATTGTTGTGATGAAAATAAACTAAAAAATAAGTTTTGTCGAAAAGTAACGAAGAAACAATTGCGCGTGAAACTTATTAAAAAGGGCTACGAATTATGAAATAAACAAATCCAGCCTTACCTGGCTATTGTTGTTCAGTCTCGTCACGGCCTCTTGAATACACGCGACCTCATTTTCGATTCCCGCGTGTATTTTGAATATCAGCCTCTCCCGTAGTCCCTCGACTTTGCAGAGCTCCGCGTTATCGACCTCCGAACTGCAAGAAAGTGTCGCCTTCTGGTGAGCTTTTCTCAACTTCAAATTATCTCACTAGATAATATAGACATTACACATATCCCCGCATATGTGTTATCAAAGCGCGAGCGGCTTGTTTTGATTCGACGATGTGTACAGGGAAATGTTACATATTATTGTTAGCAAAATTAACATACCTCGTCACGTGATGCAACTGTCCCGTTTGATTTTTTAGAGCTTCGATGACCCTCTCTGTGTTATTTTGCAGCTCCTTCCATTTGATGTCCGTTGTTTCTAACTTGGAGAAAAACTCTACAAGGCACTTGTGCAGCTCCTTCTCCATTCTGCTAGCGTTTTTCGAGGTTATGGGTCGAGCTCATGCTGCGCGTGCGCTGATTCGTACTGTGGATCAGTATATATAAGATCATGTGAATTATATATCTGAACTATCTTTTGAATACATACCTTATGCTTTAAAATTTAATAGGTTGAATATAAACAGTTACTTTTTTATTTAAATTAAAATTTTATTATATCAGCAATTTATTACAATTGTTATTCAAATGGAGAATTTTAAATAATCCAAATGAGTTGAGAGAGTTATATACTTCTATAGTTTTTACAATACATTAAAACGAAATTCCGCCAAATCATTCAACTATTACCCCTTTACACGCTGTCGGCTAAATCGACTGTAATGGAACAAAAAATCTTAATTTCATCGTTTGCACGTTGTTATTTTGCATGTTTGAAGCTAGAACGTTTGAATTCGAAAACCGAATTAGAGATTCCGCAGATTTCTTCTCGGGTTAGTCGGAAATGTGAAAGTTCCGGCGCGAGAGATTGGCACGGGATTTACCGTGATTCATTAGCCTTACAAGATTTGATTGAATGATAAAATCCTATTACTAATTTACCTCGCGATTTAAAACCATTTTACACGATTCTCTTAAGAGTTGTTTATTGTAATTTTGTTATTTACCGAGACCGACAAAAAGTGATTATTGATGGCATAACATCTACTTTAAGAGTAACAATAAATATTGAGCCGCCTTACATAAAGCTTTTCAAAATATTCAAATCCTTTTATCGGCAGTAGGTAGGATATACAAATTTTCTGAAAATATACTCTGATAGATACAAAAGCATCTCGCTGCCAGATTCCCACACGTGCTGGCTTTTCTTTATTCGATCTTTCAAAAGGGCGTTCCTGCGTCACATCCGACGCTGGAACTACTTACTGTCACCCCTACTGCGCCGAATAGAAAATACACGCGCGCAGGACAAAGCTGGGAAAACTCCGAAGGGGTGCGTTACATTTAATCCTATATATATATATATATATATATATATATATATATATATATATATTTGGCATAGAGCGTAAGTAATCCCGATCAGCTGCGCAGGGCGAGTTTTCTTTGTTATTTTCCAACGCGGGGAAAGCGGATATTGGAAATGTGTTTGGTCGAGCAAAAAGTTTTCACTCTTTACGATTTGTACCGTTGATACAAAACTTGGCGCAATTGTCTTTGATATTTGGTCTGATGAAATTGGAACGATCGTTAGGCACATGCGCCGGCATTATTCATCGGTAATGACAAAATAATCATGCTCATTAGCTTTTGTAGTTACAAGTGTGTGCGCCGCTAGACTTTTCGAGGAAGGAATAATTTAGTGGGTAAGTAATAAGCAAAAGATAAACCGACGAAAGTGTTTCGAGAATGACGGCGCGTATAATATAGGGCAGAAATTAAACGTGACAATAGTCAAAGACGTCTTAACAATGAGAGTCTGCTGGAAGCTCCTCACACCTGCTGCAACGGTCTCTTCGATACTTACTACTGCGCGTATAACGTAATTAAGATGCAAAGACGCAGTTCCTTTTCTAAATGCACTCGTGCAGAAAAATTGAAAATTTGAGCAACAGCGTCTTATCCTTCGAAATCCCTTGAATCTTGCAAAATTCGAAAAAGCCGAAACAACAACAAACCTCTAGATGTATGCACACAAACCGCAACCCACACCTATTCTATCTCAACAACACGTAAGTATACCTATAAAGTACGATGCATAAATACACACGCGAGTATACGCGTTGCGCGGTCACTCCCCACCCCTGTCTTCCCCCCACCTAGCCTTACCACTCGCTCGGCAGTTGACTCGCTCGACGCGCATCAGCATCCGCGCATTCTTTGATCCGGCGCCGATGCGGCGACACGAGAACGGCTAGGTGCGCTGTTGTGTGCCCAGCAGCAGCTTCCTCTCGCACTTTCCCTCTGTTTTGCCTCTTTCTCTCTCTCTCTCTCTCTCTCTCTCTCTCTCTCTCTCTCTCACCAACATCTCCCGTGCAGTGCGCGTCGTTTCGTTCGCGAGGACATGCAGTTGAGTCAGGGGCAGCGACTTTGGGCCCGCGCGTCGTCTGCTGAGCAATAGGACCCCAAAACGCGCGCGCGTCGTCTGCTAGGGGAGGGCCGCTCTCCAGCAGCAGCAGTGGGAGCAGCAGTCTGGATTGTTATTCTCCGGTGCATACGACGCAGTGACAGAGAAGAAATATTCACGTCGGCGAATCCTCGGGAGTGAACAGTGTGTTGTTGAGGAGTGTGAACAGCAGCAGCAGCGAAGATGCGGTACAGGAACAAGGAGATAGAGACGACGGTCGTGGGTGACGAGATAATGGAGGAGAGCGGCAAGCTGCACAACGGGCGGAAGGACGAGGACGAGATCCTCTCCGAGGAGCAGCCCGTCAGCACCGACATACTCAACCCATTCGTGCATCGGCTCGAACTCGACACGACCTACGACAAGCTAAAGGTTAGTTGGTTATACATAGTGCGTATACGTCTGGCGGCTCGCACGACTGCAGTCCACCGCGGACATGCAGTTCCGGCTATAGGATCGATATATACATAGGGGGGCTTGCGCGTTTTCGCGAGTTTTCAATCCGCGGCAGAGGTAAATACGCTCGCGCCGAGTTTCATCGCGACTCTCTCACTTGCCGATGGCCTGCAGACCTACTTTGCGCGGAGATTAAACTTTTCCAACTTTCGCGCTGATGCACATCTTATACGGACCTTCGACACCTAAATAGAAATAATCCGATTCGTTAACGCGCGTGCACGTGAACGTCGGCCGCGACTATCATATAAATATAGCTGCGTCGGAAAAGAGAAAGAGAGAGAATTTCTCTCTCGCCCGGGGGGAATCGATCCGCGTGCGCCGCGGCGGTATGCAGGTTGCACATACACCGCGTCGCGACGTGCGGTCTCAGGGTTGAGTCTTGGTTTTGGGGGTCAGTCGGCTTTAACACGATGCATCGGTACATTTTAATGTTTAGCGTATTCAACATTATAAAAACTATATGGTATAATATACAACAGTTTAGTTATATACCAAGTATAGTATATTAAGTATAGTATATTACCACTGAATCCTGAAATATGTTTCAGATAATGTTCAATCTCAACCGAAATATTGTCTTGCGATAAAATTAAAGACCGTTTGGGTATTATCTTTCGTGACTACATTACGATAACCCGCTTCCTGCGTTCATTGCGATTTTTTTCTCATAAAGTACTCGTCCCACACCTTATCATCGCTCGTAAAAATTATGTTACTTTCGCAAAAATATGACCATATGCTTCAGCGTAAATAAAAAAAATCTGATTTAATATTCCAGTAAACGGAAAGATTTCCCTATAACAATCCGCAGCTTTCTTGTTTGCTTCTAGAACACGCGCATCTACATAGAGAAACCTGCTAAAATTGCTTTTTACTATACACTGCACACGACGCTCGGTGTTATTTTCACTTTCACTGTGCAATTTTAATTTTCGCAAATCATATACGCCATCCCAGCCAGCGGCGTAATCTTTCCTCAGAAAATACTCTCCGCAAATTCGTTTTAGGAATATGCCGGCAGCAAATAAGGGAGGGAGAGAAAAAATGCTATTACCATTATTGGCTTAAAAGCGTTGGAGCGCACCTTGCGAAAAACGTGCGCGTCTGTGACAGTCACCTTGGATTCGCGATATAATCGTATTTATTCTTGCCACGGGGCGAAAAATTGCGGCTGGTTGTAGAACGAAATGCTGAATAGTATATAATACGTTACCGTGATAACGTTCGAATGCAATGACCTGAAATTACTTGTATCGCGATTATTATATTTGTGCGGAAAATCTGAAAACAAATCGTAAACATTGCGTAACGGCGCGTGCAACTTCCGAATGGCTTGATAAAAATAGTACTTTAGCTACACGCATGACAAATTTACGTATCATTGAAGTGATCGATGAAATCAAATCTATAATTTCACGCTTCCGAAACAAGTACAACGAAGTATGGCCTATAGAGCTGTTATTATAGCACGTAAAATCTTACAAAAACCGGTTTATTTTACGAACGTTAAATTTTCGAGAAAAAAGTCGCGATGCATAAAATCAACAACTCCTACTGCAATATACCCGCACTAGCGTCCCGATGTTATCTCGAAAATTGAGCCGGCATCTCCCGGCGAACGTATAAGTGTTATACCTGCACGATCGGACTTTCTATCGGAAGAGTAGCACCGGCGAGTTTCTTTCGACCACGAGGTGATTCACCTCTCGGCTTGTTCGCCGAAGGAGAAAGAGAACGCGCGTATGTACTTAGGGCTCGTGAAGAGTATAATTTCAAAAGTGGTGCTTTTTTAGTCCCCGAGCCAAGATGAGCCTACGTGAGGTTCGAGCTATCCGCATGATGGCGGAGAAGATTTTTGAAAAAAGTCGGAAAATCGAGCGTCAGTTACATCTTCTGCGAATTTCAATTCTTACGAACGCTTATTTCTTGAGCTTACGACGATAATATTTATCATTAAATATCACATCGTGCACACTACAAATTCACGAGTCTCCGTGTCGGGATTTTTCAGCGCAGAGCTCGCGAACACCTTCCTTTCTAACCGTGAAACCATGAGTGAAAGTAGTTTTCCACGACGTTCCCCTAGTCTACGCTCCAATTGGACTTTCGTTCCAGCTTAAAAGGTTGGACACGTTTGGGCTGAATCGTCCAAAAATAGAGCAGTTTTAAAGCCGTGTTTCCAAGCGTTTTCTGTAAATTATTCCCTGTATCGATCTCTCGAGACACACTTAATCCGTTTAAACTTGACCTTTGAAATTCTGTTACGTATACACGATTGCACTTGATTATATCTGCATCACGTCGGCTTGTCGCCTGTTTCCGACGTGTAGGTATAGCTGATGTACTTTGCATATGATAAAAGATTTCGACCTGTACGTATTGCGCTGTACAAAGAAGCGATTGATCTCGAACAATTAATGTCTGTTCGTTAAAATATACCTATGCGATTTGGACTGTTTCAAAGTGCGTCAGAGAAGATGGTCATGTGTTGTGCTTCAACGATCGTCGATAACCTTTGAAAAATCGGTCTCGAAAGTCTTCTGAATTTCATCGTAGCTTTCAGATTTTATCGTGATGATAAGATTGATCGAGTTGAGGTACGAGATTGCATATCGTCGACTACATTTAGGTGCAATCATTGTTTTGAAAGGGTAGTGTGTCGTCGCCTTGAACTTGGAACGAGTGTCCGATGTGCGAGGTGTGCAATTTTGCAGGGATTTCGCAGTTGGTACATCGTTGCATAATTTATATAATACCATAGAATAATTCGCTGATCGATTTCGAAATTTCAACTTTGATCGAGATTCATACGTGTACAAGTTACAACTAAGTACTATAGGCATTTAATTTCAAAAACTTGCTGATCACGTATAAAATGAAAAATAGAAGTTTCAACAACACAGAATAACGCCGACTTATCGCTGCAGCAATAGTAAAAATTTCTCTCTGCAATTTCTTGCCCGATTCGCTCGCAATGATCGCATCTCTGTCGATCGACACATCCAATCCCGGAAAATTCCTGCTTTAACGACTTTTCCGCCGCTCCACACCGAAGGTAACGCGAGTTCGCAATTAAGCTCGCACATAAAATATGCAGTCGCGCAATCATACGCTCAGAGTCGCTTTCATAAATTGAAACCGAGTCGAAAGGGGTGTCTCGTGACTGACCGCGCGAGATGCCGGCTTATTGCCTCTCTGAGGGTGCGAATGCAATAGGTGAGAGATTTTTTCCAGCGAAATCAATAAGTTACTTATTGTCATATGGATACATATTTTTATAATCTCGCTTCATATTTGGCGTTTTATGATGACAGCTCTGTTAATGGATCTTCTAATTTTAGATATAGCTCTCGGTTCACCGCGTGATTGATTCAACACACGAAACGCACCGATCTACGACTGACGTCAAAGGCACTTGACTTTCGTTTTTCTCGACTTTCTTGCCGGCTAAACGAACGAATCCAACTTTATTTTAGTAAAAAACATATAACGTTGAAACTGCGTCAAACGCAGTTACAATTTTGACTGTGAGTATTCGCAATCAACAACCTAAAACAATTCTAACACTCGAGAGCGCTTTTGAAAAGAAAGTCAAAGCGACGCGCCTGAATTAACAGTTATAGCCACACCAGCTACACCGAAAACGAATTCCCTCCGATACACACTACTCCGAATCTCGAAGAGCAACATCTGCTCGTGAGAAATCAAGCAACAGTAGCGACGCTAAGAAAGAGGAAGCGCAAACGGCTAAGCCGTTCCTTTTCCCCGCGGCGTGCGCGCGCGCGCGTGCGCGAGCTGTCTATGTGGGACAAGCGCAAGAATGTGGGACACGCGAGCTCTAGCCGACATCGTTATTCAATCTCTCGAGTGCGCGCGCACCGTTAATTCAAAAAATTTTTGATAAATCGTCGACTTATGCCGGGCTCGTTATCATATTTTGATTCGGAATGGTTGGTATAATAATGTGTATTAATATACGCACAATGGTTTTTGCGAGTTTTAGAAAGTGTTGAGATAGACTGTTCATTTTCTTGATAAGGTCTGGTGCTTATTTGCAGTTTGATAGTTTTTGCAGTGAAATGTTTGTGCATTGAGCGGTCGTTCCTTCAGTATATACCCAAACTTAGCTGATGCAACAAATTGTTTAGCTGCATACGCAGTTTGATTCAGATCTAAAAGTGATAACGATTTGAGATTCAATCTCGTGCATTATACGAGAAGTGTTTGTACACGATAACATTTAATAAATATATGTATGTATAAATAAAATAAAGGAATTGTAGACATTAATTACCGATAAGTAACTTGCAGATCAATATATGTTAAATGCAATGCGTCACTTTGAAATTACAGTTAGCAAAATCGTAGCTTATAAAATAATACTCCCAACTCAGAGCTTTTAATTGACGCGACAAACGTACATCCATCATATGGGACTGTATAATGCATCTCTTCCTCTCTCTTTTCTTTCTGGACGTGTATGCTTACTACAGATAAATCCTTCAATGAATGTTCATCATCATTATTTTCGCTGGCTTTCTCTAGTTCGAAAAACTACGCGAATCGCTCGCGCTTTCGGAGATACGACGAAAGTAGGTGATTTGTAACGAGTAATTGATTTCAAAATTTATCGACGGATGCTTTCTTACTGTTTGAAAATATTAGGTGTCGTGATCCACTTGTAGAGGACAACTTCGTATACAAAAGTGAAGATTTTTCACTTTTATAGTGCTTTTCTGGTGTTATACTCTTCGGAATTCGCGCATATAACAGTAGAAAGTGGGTAGGCAAAATATCCGAATAGGCTTGTCACATTTTTTTGGGTCAGGAAGGCGTCGGTTTATTAACTGTGCGCGGGAAAAATTTTCCGTAAAATCGACAAAACAGAGCGTCGAGTAGGAGAAAGTGTTTCTATTTTATTATACAAGCGTTTAGGATTTGCATTTTACTACGTGTAAATAATAGTATAAATAAGGGCGAATAAATATTCACGCACAAATACGATTCACGCATCGAAAAGGATGATCAAATATAATGCTATGTATTTGGGTCCATCGGTCCAAACTTTCTCGACTCGAGTTTTCGAAACTGATGCGACTACTTGTATGTAGGATCAAGGGGCGCGATAGCGCCGCTTTGGCAAGAAAAAGTACGAATTACGATTTGTCGACGGCGCGACCCTATATACTTTGAAATTAGGTGTTCCTAACCTTAAAAAAAATCTCGATTGCATTCAAATCATTATTATTGCGCGTATGCGCAATCTTTTGGTATCTACTTAAATATATTATCCTAATTTTTCATGTATAAAAGGTTCATTCAAGAATATTAAGTTATTAACTTAATATTGCAAGTTGAAAATTTGCTCGGTATATTTCATTTCGTTCAGAGTTTCCATCCTCTCCCGATATTTTTCGTCTCTTCCGGTCACGTGACTTCCGGTGAGTATATTTGGTATTATATACCAGTGGTTACAGTAGTTAATCTACTTTACCGACATTTGTCTGCTGCTCGGCGACACGCAATTATAATAATATGCATGTAATGCTATACGTATATATGCATATATTGCTATACGGTTATATGCGCGATGCGATCAATGTCTGAACCAATAGTAGCTTGTTGTCGATCGAATAGATCAAGATTTAATGAAGTGCAATAGCAAGAAGAATATGCTTTGTAAAAGATGTAAAATCTCTCAAAAAAAAAACTTTTTTCAAAAGTGAAAATCTTGGTAAGAAAAAGGCAAGAAAGAGTATTTGGGATTTTTTTGGGAAAACATAATTTTAACTTTAATTTTATATCTTAATGCGTATAGCAAAAAAACATTTACTTGACATTTTTATATTTAGAGATTTCACTACGTTTATTAGCCTTTTTCTTGCCAAGATTTTAACTTTTGTAAAAAGTTTTTTTTTTGAGAGTTGGATATTCGACTCTGTTCGTTCCTGACATTCTGTATGGATTTTCAAAAACTTGTACTATTTGGACAATATTTAATTATATCAATATAGGTGAGAAAAATATTTCAGGAATAAACAACCAAATTGTCAAATTAAGCCAGTAGGAAAATTAAAAATCCTGCTACTGCAAAACAAAAGACCTTCGCGGGTCCTTAAACAACTCACAGACACTCGCCTGCACGTGCGATATCTAGCGAAAGGTCAACCTCTGCGGCATCGAAATTCGAAGACGTACAATCGCGTCCGCCCCTTTCGCATATGCGCGCTACTCTCTTGACTTCTTTGACGAGTCTGGTTCCGTTCTATTCCGTGTGAAGGGCATAAGCGAGAGAGAGAGAGAGAGAGAGAGAGAGAGAGAGAGAGAGAGAGAGAGAGAGAGAGAGAGATAGAAGTGGAGTCTCAGGGAGTAGGTCGACGCAAACTGATTCTCGGCCACGATCGATTGTCCGGCTTTCAGCTGCTGCCGCCGGTGGAGGCTTTATTATATGAGAGCTGCTTATTTGGAGGCCCGATGCCGCTGTTCTGTTGTTATTTAATAATGTCGATTAGACTTTTGCTTCACACTTCTGTAGAAAATGATTGAATTAAAAGCAATATTTAATAGTTTCCCCCTGATGATTATATTTGATATAAGAAAGTTTCTCAACAAATATCTCAGTAAAAAATATTCAAGGCTTACTTACAGTCATGACATATAAAATTATACCTTCAAAGTAGAAATTTTATATAATGTTTCAACTTGAGCGTAATTCATGCGGAAGGAGTTAAACGCTGCAGTAAAAAACGCTCGAGCCTCTAATTCGTCTCATTTAAAGTCCATGAGTACAAAATTTTATAGCGTTTTTTTTTGCCAAAGCGAAGATAAAATAGGCTTGCAACCTTCGAGGATAATATAATGCGAACACAAGATCGAGAGAAATCGTCGAAGGATTGCTGCGAAAGATGAAATTCAATTATCCCCGAAGTAGAAACATGCCGAGCATGAGCAGACGTGTGTTGCGTTATGAGAAAGTCTCGATAGCAAACGTCGTAACCGAAACCAAATTCCGCGCGTACACGCGGCGCATGCACAGAGACGGAGAGACGCTCCAAATAAGCAGAGTCGAGGCTATACGCACACGTGAGAAAGCGAAGAAAATCCAGGTGCCGTTCGTTGACCCCGTAAAAAACGACGACTTGCTTATTTTCCGTGGTGTATCGCAATTCGGTTTGTTTACTCGGGAATGACAGAATATAATTACGTAAGTGGTATGGGGTGAAAAGAGTGTAAGCACCAAAATTCTCTTTTCATCCCAGTAATCAGACTAACAATCTGGTATCCATTCAGTCTTCCTTTATTCGCTATACACAAAAGCCTCGTCTAACAAACAAAAATCGGCCAAACAAATTCCTCTCTGCTCTCTCGCAACACGTGCGTGAGATGATCCGTTATTACTTCAACGAGATCAGCGGCTCATGCAGTAGCAATAGACGACTTCAAAGGTATATAGATAATAAGCGCACTTTCCTTGCTCAGAAGAAACTTTACAGTTACGAAGTACACGAGCGAGTGAACCCGGTGAAACTATACCGCGTGACGAGGCTCGAGATGTTTGGTTGGTTTTGTTGCAATAGATACTATGGATGCTTTGTCGATTGTCGGATGAAGTCGTTGCAGAGTTTCTTGCGCTGGAGGATAAACTTGCATTGCGTTTTTCATGCACGATAGTTTAGAGGTAGAAAGCTCCTTGTTATAATTAATGCAAGAAAATTCGAATAGTTATTTGCAATAAATAAATAACACGAAATTCGTATCGCGTTTTACACTTATCAGTTCAATGAGTACATCGCTTTCTTAAAATGCATTCTAAGCGAAAATTACCGCTACTTGATCATTGATCGCATAATCTCGATCAGTCGTACAAAGCCGATCGATTTTAAGTTAATAAAAAATTAAAAACGACCCGTTAACTGTATAGTTGACTGACCATAAGATACAGCATCGACACGGTTAATGTCTTCTTTGCACTTCTATCAATAATCGCATCTTTTGTCACGTCATTCGACCCTTTAACACTCGCAAAAAAGGCATTACGCACTACTTTTTCGTAACTATAAAAAAATTAGTTCATTCAGCGCATCCGCTGAATGAACTGATTTTCACGTCTCGGCTCGTCAAATTCCGCACCGATGCGCATAAGCGTTGCAATAGTTCCCCTCTATAGTGTATAACGTTACATTATTCAACTATAAACACGCGACAGCGATTTCGCCACTGCTGCGTTTAATTATATGGTAACTAATCGGACACACAAGGAGTTCCCAGCCGATTGTTAAACGATTGCTGTATGCGTTGAATGCGTTATTTGATGCCATCGTAAATATTTTTTTCCTTTTTCGCGAAATTATATGCGTTACACGTGATAAGAACGAGTTTAAGCGCTCTGCACTTCAAAGTAATTTAATTTATTAAGTATGATTAAATATGGCAGTTTAGGATTTCGTTTCTTCAAATCGTTCTTTCAAATATTTCACGATAACTGTATAGCATTTTTTTATTTGCCCGTGAACCAAAAACCACGGAAATCGTCTAGAACAACAGCGCGCAGATTAAAAATTGCGCCACAAAGAAGAATAGACGCTCGTCGAGACACTGATTCGAGACAAAAAGAAAGCGGAAAAAAATTTGCCGAGACTACTCGTGTATAGCTAAAGAGCCACATATACCACTGGCCCGGGGCCAATTGCGAATGACTCGCCAAGTTCAAGTCGGCGGTAAATAAAGTGATGATGGAATGACTTTCGTTGCTATAGGAAATGTGCTTTTTGGTGATTTTTGATGAGCGTGATTTTAAAGTTTTTTATTGCGTGATAAACGAGGGATTCCAAACTTGAAGGAGTTTTATTCTTTAGGGTTAAAAATTGTTCATTGAAATTAAATTTAAAAAAAAAGTTATGAGTATGTAGTAGCTTTAAACTTGGCTGATGAAAATCTGATGTATGTATATGCCGAGCTACTTATAATAGTTGCTTGGCATCGTATTTTTTTAAAAATACACGCGATTGTTAATGACATTTCCGACGTCAACCGTTCGCTACTGCTTATTATGCAAGGTAAACAAACGTTGGTTAAACTGATTTATTTTTTAGAAGTAAAACTCGAAAAGAACAATATGCATCTAAGTTTAAAACGTAATAATCATGAAAAATTTACTTCATCATTGTGAACGAAGCTTTGGTTACACAATTAACAAATTTCAATTATCACGTTGATTAACAAGAATAAGAAAACCGTTATCAAGCAAAGATCAAATGCTTTTCACAAATATGACAAGAATAAAAATATCCCAGCCTAAGGTGTGAAAACCTCTAACACTCAGAAATTTTTAATCATAACTGCAATACAAATTATTTGCATCAATAAAACTCCCTATACAATGCCGGCTGTTATTACAGGTGTAAATGGCGGACCCCTTTCTTTATACTATTTACTTTCATCTTTTCTTCGTGACAACGACTACTTCCGCGTGCTTCCTGACATCGTTTCGAGGTCACGGGTCGTGCCAAAACTTGCTGTCTCTTCGACTACTTTCTCGCGTATATGACGATGAGTTTTTTTCCATGATTTCTTTGACTTGTTAATATAAGTGATGGCAATAGGTGATCGCTTGTGAGTTTCGAATGGTTCAATTTTAATTTTATCAGACGGATGAGTTTGCTTAAAATATTAATTTTTTGTGGAATATTACAATTAAATAGATATGATGAACCTACTTTAATGATAAATACGTTGAACGCAACAAAATGCTTTTATAACACGTAAATATTATTATATTTAAATATGTACAAAAATAGAACGCAATCTTGTGCAAATATAAGTATTTGTTTTCAAATTAGTTCTCCAACAATTCCTAAAACTTGTTACTCTTGGTTCGTAGAACTATTTATTTTCACAGTCGGGAAGTTGATAAACGTTTGTAGATCGATATCAAAGAGTATAAGTTCCATACCTGTATGTAGAAGGCATGTGAAAACTTAAAACTTGAGAGAAAAAAAATGAATAATGTATGCGTGGTGATTTATTATTCAACGATTATTCATAAAATCAAATTTCGCTTTAACGACTTTCTTTAGTTTACAAAAGCATAATGTACGAGCAAACTTTTTTCATACTGCAATCATCCTGCTTTATTAATTTTCGTCTCCATTTGGCTTCTACAAAGGATGAGTAATTCTCGCGGGGATGACAAAGTTAATCTCGTAGTATTAAACAGCGACAACTGTAACCTCAATGAGGAACGTATCCCGTATATCTACGCTCATTACGATTTTTCGCAGATAGTTTTTAGGATTTATGACTTACACGCGCTTATTTATTTATTATTAAACGGGCGGAATGCCATTTACAAAAGAAAAAGGAATACAAATGATACTAATACATTAATACAATAAAGCGATGTAAACGATGAATGTTAAGAGTATTATAGAACAGATCTATAGTATACAATAGATCAAATCATCCAGCTAGTAGGCTAGGGATAAAGATCGGACAGATGATTTAAACTGATGACGTATGGATTCAAGTTTGTTGATTAGATAATGGCAATGAACTGCCTATACAAAGTTGTAGCTAAAATTTGAAAAATTATGCCCACATATTCGAAACTTCCTATGTCACCAAAACAACGACGATTAACAACCTATGCATATGAAAGCGTTTAGGTTCTAGTAATGTAAAAGCAAACGAGAACAGTCGAAATCGAATGTTAGTTTAGCAACGTGTGAAAGGAAGTCTTGCAATGTGTTTCGATTGGTGCAAGTGAACCGATTTCTAATTTTTATTTTACTTTTCATATATATGACCAACATGAACATTCGCTTTTCAATTTAAAAATAAAGTCGAAAATTTGTCAATAAGTTGATAACATCTCAGCTAGAATTTTCCTTATCGGAAAGCTGAATTTCACTCGGTTCTGTAAGACGCGCCAGAAAAAAGTTTTTTTTTCGATAAATTTAGAGCGTCGTAAAACTCTGACAAAGAGTTTCGTGCGTGCAACGACGTCCAAAACGAACGAAAATTCGATCTCACGCTCCAAATAGTCACGCAGCCTACTGCTGTGTACACTTATACCTATACGTAAAAAAAGTAGAATATAAATTATAGGCGGTGCAACGACTCGAGGCTTATTAGACGTTTACCCATACGCGATCGGAAGCCACGCGTGAGTCACTGTAAACGAGAAAACCAAACGCGTGGATGGAATATAATACGCGTATTAATTGTGATATATAATTATATAATTATCACAGGAGAGATAAAGACATTTTCCATGAAGTCATCTGTGAAATCTTATCAAAGCATATATTGTTGTAACAATTTAATATTCTCGTCTATACTTTGAAATTCAAAAGTATACCTGTATGCATATATTTTTATCTGTCTAATTATTATAACTCATAATAACCACTTCACTAACAAATCGCTCATATCCTAATCAATAATCCAGATTATACATCGGAACAAAATCCACCTCACCAATCAAGGCTACGAAAAATATTAGCAAGACAATCGACTTGTCTTTTACTTCGTAAAACCCTGCAACGACAAAAATCCTCGAACCGAATGCTCGTTTTCACTATATATAGCGTGTGTGTATAGACGATACAGCAGCGGCACTACGCGTCTCTAGAATCCCAACTACCTCATAGCACCTTTTTCGTTCACTGCATTATACACTGCATGAATATCTAGACGTATATGCACGTATACTCACTACGACGACCTTGGACGATAATTAAAAGCTGACTTAATACCGCGTGTGCGCGATGCTAAAGCGTTTTCGATCGCCTGCGCAATGCGGCTTAAGATTTTTCAAGAGCGTTCTAATATGGATGAGGACTATATAGGAATGCGATTAACGGGGGGCATCGGCTCTCGGTCGTAAAGATCGGGTTTTGTTCTTCCGCGCGGAATCGGATATGAATGTATGTATGTGCATAGTTATTGCTTTTCGCGAACTCTTCTCGCGAAGTTTTCTGGGAGAATTTCGTTATAAGATTGTGTATAATTATTCAAATTTGAGTACGCAATGAGCACAGGTATTGCAGGGTAATCCGAACAATTAAAGACTGGTTCAAATATAGTCTATACCATATGTTTGATAAAGTCGACAGCGCGTACTTGGAGCTTATCTCGTCTGTGCAGTTTGAATAAAAAGAAGCGATTTGTTACCAGACTGTGTAAACGCGCCGATACATAGTCAACAGGGTTAGAGCTTTTATTTGGCATTGCCTATGGTTGTTTTATCGTAGAGCTGTTAAATGTCGTTAAATTTCACTTTAGCGTAGGACGTTTATTTCTAAGTAACCATGATAGCTATATACGCGCAGAAATGAGAGAAACGTCAGTTGCCCTTGTTTACGATATTTATGCCTTTATTGCTAGTTATCAATTTCAACTAATCCGATTTTCTGCAGATCGACGTAAATCCGTGTATCAATACTTTTCCAAGAAAAAGGTTGAAACACTCAAATTTAGCGTGTTAAATCAGCGCGAGCTTTAAATAAGTATGTATATATCCAACAATCGACTGCATACACTTGTAACCCATTGAATTTTAATCACCTCCGATACACGAACGTGCGCGGGAAGTAATGGCCCGCGTCGACAGCACGTGTCGTTCGGAACTGTTTTAATCGCTGCGCGCCGGCAGTTATATATATATATATATATATATATATATATATATATATATATATATATATATATATATATATATATATATATATATGTGTGTGTGTGTGTGTGTGTGCGCGTGTGTATACGAGTTAGTTTGGAAAATGGGATTCCAAGGTTTTTGCGGTTAATTGTCCGACGTTGCGCGACAGCGCTCAACTTTCAATGCTGCATCTAATGACGATGCCTCGTGTTCGCGCCTGGCTTATTTTGTATACGTTTGGAAAAAATGCGAGCTAATTATAGGCGTTACGAGTCGACGAAACGAAGAACTTTTCGCGCTGTGCTTTTTTTTTAAATGCTACGTACAAAAGTATATGCTGTTCGTAACTTACTTTTATGAGAGATTTATTGCTGATCCACATCATCGAAAAGATCTTGAATCCCATGCCTCGTAACGACAATTTATATTCCAAACAACTTCGCAAGTATCAACAAGATCTGCACCAACTTTTCGCCAAGTTCCAATAACGCGTGAACATCGTTAGGGCACCGATCATCTCATACAGCGGCCATTCGCCACATCCAAAAACTTCGCAAACGACATCCACAAAACTCGCTTATAGCCTCGTGCTACAGATAGAAGATGTATTCGCACACGAAAACTGTCGGATCACCTACTTTTACCGACTATCCCATCCTATAACATTCTAGAGGAGAACTTTTGCTAGCGGAGGCCAAACGAGCAATCGATCGTCTGCTGATACTGCCACGAAATCGAGCAGTTATAATTTGCGACTCAAATATGCGTGCATGTGTTATATCTATACAGGGGCGAGATGTCTGAGGAATTGACACGGGGTACGGAAGTTTGCTGGTGAGTTCAAGGTCGATGTATAGGTGATGGCTGGAAGCTTTTTTGCAATTATCGAGTCTGAGAATAGATCGGCTGTGTATTAATCGTGCGGGTACTTGTTACAGAAGGATATAGCACGTTAAAGATCGGTAAAAAATTCGCGGGATGGTATATGCCATAGAGCATATTTTTTAGGATTGTCATAGAAAGTAGGCTCACACAAATTTCAGCAGCACTTGCTTGTAAACTCGGATCGTAATCAACACCGCCGCACACGCGTGAGTAAAACGCTTTTCCCCGTCATCTCCCGAGCTCCACTTTACGCGCGGAGAAGAATCGCGTTGGAGAAATGCTAAAAGAGACCGTAACCTCGATCTTGACAGATATACGTAAAACTGCTTCCTTTGCGCGAGGCGAACGCGTATCTCACTGTTGTCAGGAGCTGCGTATGAATATGCTAGTGAGTTTTAGTGTCGTGTGGAAAAGTGTAGTTTTTCATTTGGTGGAATAATGCGGTATGGACGTTGAACTCAATGAAATTTACTCTTCTGCGTTTATGGCGAGTCGATACCCATCGATCAGATTGACGCCGTCGGAACAACGTAATACAATCAAGCATTCATTGCGGCCATTTCTCTTTGCGAACTTTATATGCGGGGCTTGATGATCGGATCGTTGGGTACTTATAAGATGGTTTGACGATCTTCTGTGGAGAACACGCGGAGAGAGAGAAATGTCTTTCGAACGGCGTCGTTTCGATGATGAAAACCAATAACGGGATGTATACCTATGTGGCTTTGGTATTTTATTACGACTGTGCGGTTGCTTTTTCTACGCCGTTATTAAGCTGTTGTTCATCAAACGCCTTGATGTATACACGACGAGTCTATGAGAAGATGGCGAGTCTGTGGATTCACAGGCTGTTCTGAAAGCCATTTCACGAATACACATGCTTTGCAATTATCGAGGTCATAAATTATTAGTATGCGGTACGTGTTCGTATAGTTTTTATTTTCAATCATGTTCAGCAATGAAAAGTAATGATTTGATCAAATTCTTTATGAATTATATTTTCTGTGCAAACGACGCTATAATGCGCTATAATAAATGATACAATTCTGTTAATGTTTCACACCGCATCATTCCGCGACAAAATCGTCCACTTCCTCTCGAACAGTAGTATGAAGTAACAGAAAAATGACGGAGGTTGTTAAAGAAAAACGTATACCAAATCGATGCAAGAGAAGCGCGACAACGAAACCTGCAACACATTCCAAATTAAATCCTCGACCCGCATCCACCTGAGATATTCTCTTCTCTCAACTCTTCCGCCATTCACGGCTGTGTATACGCACACATTTACACATACACAGCTTCTTGGAGAACAGGTCTCCGCCGAGAGGTCGACGGCACGATCGGCATAACGGACTCGAGCGCGCGGCTATCCAACGGTATACCTGCGCCCAGCTCGCGCCTGTCTCCTCTGCACCTTCGTGTATACATGTATATATTATATATACCTATACACGCGCGGCGGCGCTTTCTCGACCTTGACACCCATGACGATCGACCCGAATCTTAGGAGGATTAGACCGGATGGGTGAAAGGAGATAAATTTTGGAGGCTGGGATGTGCCGGTGCCGTTAGAAGTTCGCGTTGATTTTTATTACACAGGCATATATCGTATTTGATTAAGATTCTTGGAGTAAAAGTGGTTTTGCGAAGCCGATCGATGGGATTTTGAAGATCGAAAAGCAATAAGTTCTTTTATGATCGTTATGGCGATCGATGTAAACATTTTGTTCAGTACGTACCAACACCCAATAATACATTTGAATTTATAAAAAATACACTGAAATCACTCGTGCATCCGATAAACACTTCCTCAATCTGAAGCAGCGATCGTAATTCAGTAATAACACCTGTTTCATATACTTCGAAACTACATTCCAAGAACCTCAAGCTGAAAAACTACAGCTAGACCTTAATTAACAGACCCTGTGTGGAGTACAAGGAATCTTTATTCGATCGAATGCCTTTTAAGGCTCTTCGCGATCGTAAAAGGCCATTGGTGCAGCTGCAGGGTCTAGCAGGTTCCGTAGTTTCGAGGAAGAGACGATACTACGGTGTTGATTCTCTCGTGCGAATGTTAATGCATAGAATTATTTTAAGATAAAAACATAATATAAATTCAAAATTATTTCTCGCAAATTACCCTTATACCAACGCTGCACCATATCTATTAAGTCTATTGAACGAAAAATTATAGGATCGAATTTTTTATTCAATTATTTTGTTTCTGGTTACAGAAGACATACAGCTTGTTATTTATGCAAGAAATTATCGAAAGTAGCATGTTTTCACTGTTCGTCCAATTCCGTACAACGAAAAAAAGCAAAAAAAGCAAAAAAAGCTCTCGAACTCATTTAATCGAGTAGCGCAGTAAAAATCTAAATTAAGAACTGCCGATGAAAAAAAAGTAATCTCGCGAGATCGCACGCGTATTACCAATTCAAATCAATCTTCTGCGGATTTCGCCTCTTCTCGCACGCGCGGCTTTTCGTTTTCGCGCGCGGTATTTCGGTTCTATTGACCTACTCACTACTCCGGCCCTGACATTAGACAGACGATGTACCCGTTTTCTCCTTTTTTTCCCTTTCTCCAAAGAGGCTCTAATGTGATTCGTTCAAACGCCACTTGCTAAATTGTATGGTATAGTCGTGCGAAGAGGACCCTATTACCATTTTACATGTTCGAAGTTTTATGAGATCGACGAAAAGTGAAAGACGCTCTCGGGTGTCACTGACTCGCCGACAAAACGAAAACAAAGAGTATAGCTTTGAGATCCTTGTCCGCGCGTGATGAGAAAGTGGGAGAATTTGCCAAGGCGGCAAAAAACGAGGAAAGGAAACTGTGTGCTTCTATAGTTCTTTTATCCGCCGACGGCTCTTTACCTACTTCCGCGAGTATTTTCGACCTGTAGAACTGCTTGAATATATAATATAGGGACTGTTAATTAGAGATTCTTTGATACTGCTATTTGGTTTTAAGGTTGTTGATATCATCTGCAAACTTTTGCGTCGTGTAAATTAAAGACAATGAGTAATGCATAAAAATCATGTTATTTGTATTTATATCATATAATTATATGGTATATCAAAATACGCAACGGTGAGAAATCGATATAATTCTCTATTATATCGCGCTGAGAAAAAACAATCAAATTTTGATTATTCAATCTCGAAGGCTGACATACGTAAAGATAGCACGAAGAAAGTATACTGACAAGATAAAGAAATTTGAAATAACTATTACAAGTTATATCCGCGGTAATATAATATTATAAGCACACTTCTGAAGATTGAAATTTCTAGAATATTCACTCTACTTATATTGCTCATTTTTTGTAAGAAAAATTTTAAGCTCTTCCCACTGATGTCTTAAGCCTTAACATATTCAATATAACTGATTCAATTATATAAATACGTTTTTAGTAAGCAAAATTGTTTTTATAATTAATTTTCATGTACAAAATTATCCTTTACAGTAATTTCAAATAATACTTTTAATGAAAAAGCAGTACGTATCAGTACAAGTACTTATACCATATCGCAATCTCGTGCTTGCAGACGGCCTTTCTGACGATAGCACTGCTGCCGATCCGGCTGATGGCTATCACGGCCCTTGTGATAATGGCCTGGCTACTGGCTTGCGTCGGACTGCATGGACTCTCCGAAGAGGACCTCAGACGTGCGCCCCTCAAGGGCTGGCGACGGTAAGCTTCTCATTCTACTGCAAGTCACGCGAGCCTCTGTATGTAGGTAGCTTTAGAACTTCCTTTGTGTGATTTCTAAATGCTTCCAATTCCTGCTGTCTATTGAAGGGTGTAAGCGAAATATCTTTTTTGAAGGAGCGAAAATAAAAGCTTTTGAAATTGAATAAAGTTTATAGTATAGCGATTTCATAATAAAATACTAGTCGTACATATATATTGTTATTTTAGAATTAGAAGCTTCTTCTAAATGATATACTTGTGTGATGATGTATGATATGGTATACATAAGCTTGCATTTTGTACATAATATAACATAATCTCTCTTCCATATATGTGTATCAAACCATTCAGTGCTTTTTAAATTATTTTTTTTTAATATTATCAAGAGTGCATTTCATGATTAAAAGAAATTGCAAATAAATGCTTATACGCCTAATACGTATATTCTTCGCTTGATAGATATATATGTGCATGCATGACAAATGATTTATTTATGGTTGTAGTGCTATTATAATATATACCCCACTAATATATTTACAATTCTTAGAGGAGCGAATGCCAGGGTTTTTAGTTACATACTCTACTTGAGTGTTGCATAAATAAATTCGTGATTCAAATCTGCATTAGTTACACTTCCGCGAAAGCTGATCAAATTTGAGCTTAAAAAGCTCTCAAAAAGATCTGGGCGGAATTAAGTCCGCCTAGTTATAGTTACGTAACATAATCTCGACATCAACACATTTCAGCAGTGTCGAGCTTCCGACCGAGACCTTATGAGAACCGGAAGGAGTCGACAACGACAAGCACTTTCTCGGGTGCAGTTGAATTATTTAATGAGGGATCAATGTAGCCAATGTCAGCTCGACGACTCACACTGGCGTGTAAAGAATCACTACAGCATACTATATACGCACGCGTGTTCCATTCGTTTTTATGGCTTCGCTAATTTTGAAATTCTAATTATGCCTCTATCTACAATTGTGAATATAATTATATTATAGCATTCTGCGATAGGCAACGTTCCACACTGGGCGCATTTCCCCTAATGAAATAGTAATTTTATTCTTTCCCTATAGCAAATTTCTGTTTTATCGACTGTGCATACTTTTAGTTTTAAAGCAAACTTTGAAGTTCGGCTTTATTAACTTTTAATTTGGTATGTACGTACCAAAAAATATCTAGTTCACACCGAAAGTGTTTTGAAATAGAAAAAAAAATTACCGGTAAAGGAGCATCGGTAAAACAGAAAGTCGATAAACTAATTTCCATATTCAACCTCTATCTTGCACGATCTACCAAATATCAACGTAGAACAAAGCATGCGAAGCATATACGTTTAGAACAACACAAGTAAAGAGATAAAAAAACAATTGACTAACCGCACGCAGAGAGTTACGCATGGTGGTCTGCTGGGTGATGCGGGTGTTCTTCATCTGTGGCGGCTTCCACTATCTCAAGGTGAAGGGCCAACAGGCCGACACCAAGGAGGCGCCGATACTCGCGCTCGCGCCACACTCCAGCTTCTTCGACGCTCTGCCGGTTGTCTACCTCGGTGGGCCTAGCATTGTCGCCAAAGCTGAGACCGGCCGGATTCCATTCTTTGGGAGTAGGTTTTTCTATTTGGCTTTACTTATAAAGGATTTGTGTTGTTGTTCTCATCAACTTAATTTTTCGAATTGAAAATTAATGTTCTCCTCCTTAGTTATCCAACACTCTTGTATATTAATATTTTTAAATAGTAAAAGCTTATACGAACGGTGCGCAAATTACTGATTAAGGGTAAAACAGTGACTAATATGATTCTAACTTAGTTCAGAATAGCAATAATATTTATATTTCTGATGAAATAACGCTTCTTAATAACAATTATAATATTATCATTATATTCGATTGGATAATGCAAAAGTTTCTCGCGTCGAGAATGGAAAGCTCGGGACCATCCAAATGATGTGTACATAATTGGTGAATGGTATAAGGTACAATGATAAAATGTAACTATATCTAGTAATGCAACGCTGCACTCTTGAAACTTACATGTATAACAAAATAACCAAAAATAGAAATGACAATAACTAACATATATCCACGCTTCACATTTAACAGGACATTTATAGAGCTTCGTAGATGGCAAACAACTTAATATTAAATACTTTTTAACAAGATTCTGTAAATAACTCTTGGGCCAAATAGAATATATGAATATACGAACGAAGATCATAAATTACGTAAAATTTCTAGTACTTTATATAAAGCTTTTATTAGTACACCGAGAAAAATAAGTTGATACAAATCTGTTTAAATAAAAATCGATATGTTTTCTCCGTGTGTAATAATATAAAGCAAATCGCAAAATACCGATAATCTTCTTTACCGACTGAGTTCTCATTCCTCGTTACATTAGTTAAAAACACGCGTGATTTCGCATACACGAACTATACTATATTAAAAATGAATGACGATCAACGAAAAATTTGAGCCTTTATTCAAAAACTTTGAAAACTCAAGTCAGCCACATCAGTCGGTAATGAGCATGACGGTATCGCCCGGCAAATAAACACGAACTCTGGAACCGGTCGTTTGTATACACCCGTAGCAAAGTAGTGCCATGGCTGTGTTTGTTGGGCCGATGGACATACCAGGCAGGTGGGATGAAGATCGTGGTTCGCGGCAAGCAGGCAAGCCGGGCGGAGGCGCCGATCTTAGTGGTGGCACCTCACTCGACCTTCATCGATGGCGGCATCGTCTACGTCACAGGATTCCCCTCGATCATCGTCAGGCGGGAGTCCGGCCTCAATCCGTTCATCGGAAGTACGTTCAACGATCTATATAAAGGATGCGGCGAGATTTTTATCTTCATTTTCATTTACATTTTAGCGTTTCATTTATATATATTTTTGCAAGTGGCGAATGCGTATTCTAAGCAAGCTTTGAATAACGAGCGAAATAGAATGTTGGGCGTAGAATACATATTTCTCTTACTTATTCATATCAAACAATCCTAAATCAACCAATTTTTTACGTGTCACATTTATCATGATCAAAATATTGTTTCAAAGAGATACTTAAAAAAAATGTAAAGTTTAAATTAGCAATCGTAGAACGAAATGTATGTTATTCCATTCACTGAATTGTGCAGACGGAGACAACATTTATTATCAAGATAGATTATGCGCTAAATATTATTGCTATATATATATATATATATATATATATATATATATATATATATCAAATTCACAATCAACTCAAAACTTCTTTTAATGAAATGTAGCCATCAAAGTTTCCGATTTAAAAGCTTCTTAAAAATAACTAGCAAAACTAAAGTAGACTAATTCTTTCGCGCTCGATTGCTTAGAACTGATTAACTACACACAACCTGTCTACGTATGGAGGGAGGACCCCAATTCACGACAGAACACCGTCAAGGAAATCATCGAACGCGCTACATCCAAGGAAGACTGGCCACAGGTATTAATAATTACCAATTCGATTAATTTCTATGTTATCTGTGAAACTTCATACGAATTGATTGGATCTTTCATAATAAAACGAACGTACGTTATTCATATCACGTAGCTGATGAATTTTGAAAACACTAGTTAAACTGTCGACGCACCTAATTTGACCTCGAAACACAAGCCCTTCATATCATTCATGAATCCAATATAATTTATCGAGGCATCTTCTCAGCGGCATACTTACTTAAAAAACATGATACTTGATCGCAAATTCACTCTATTGAAATTTTGTCTGCTTCGTCAGGTGATGATATTTCCAGAAGGTACCTGCACGAATCGCTCCTGTCTGATAACCTTCAAGTCCGGCGCCTTCTACCCGGGTGTCCCAGTGCAACCGGTCTGCATCAGATACCCCAACAAGCTCGACACAGTCACCTGGACCTGGGAGGGACCTGGAGCGTGAGTTTTCATTTGTTCTCATTTACTTTTCAAGCTGCATAATCAGACACTTGTAATTTCAACGGTAATTTTTTTTCGCTGCTCAAAGGTTGAAGCTTTTGTGGCTGACCCTCACACAGCTGAACAGCAGTTGCGAGATCGAGTTTCTCCCGGTCTACAAGCCGAGCGAGGCAGAAAAACTGGATCCCAAGCTCTACGCTAACAACGTTCGCCGTCTCATGGCTGAGTGAGTATCGTTGCTCTCTGGATGAGATTACTACATTATTTAATTGTTGTGTATGATTTGTTTTTTTTTCATACGATCGCTTCATCTTCAATGTATTTGATATTTGTTTAAATTTTCAAAAGAACGATATCTTTGACAGAGGCATCCTTATTTTTATACTACACGCACACACACACACACACACACATACGATGTATTAAAAAGAGCTCGATTATGCTGATTCGACGAAGAATTGTGAATTAAAGAAAATATATCGTCGATTTTAACGTTTCCAGGGCTCTGCAAATTCCAGTGTCGGATTACACGTACGACGACTGTCGAATAATCAGCAAGGCGCACCAGCTGCACATACCAAACGCTTCGACCATCGTCGAGGCTCACAAGCTGCGCTTCAAGCTCGGGTATGTTCGATAACTAATGTGATTGTTCAACGATGCCGCAATTTTCATTTAAAGTTTATACAGCTTATATCATTATATTATTGCAAATACTCAATTTTGATTGCTCACAGTTTGCTAAAGGAGAACACAGAGGAGGAACTGGTGCACAAGAAGTTCGAGAGGTTCCCGGAGATGGTCGATTTCCACGAATTCGCACGACTGCTCAGACTCGACGAGAACAATCAGGCAGCTCAGCATCTATTTAAGATTCAGGATAAGGTAAAACAAAGGCGTATAACGCGAATTCATAGGCCTCGATTTATTTTAGATACTTTCGTATATTCACATCCGACTTTTGACTTTGAACGTAGCATAATCGAGGAACGATCGACTTCGAGGAGTACATTTTCACCGTCATGGCGATAGCCAATGCCAATACCGAACTCGACATGGTCAAAGTAGCCTTTGAGGTACGTACACGTGTTATTATAACGCTGATTGAAAAGCCTGCGTACAATCATAATGTCTGACGAATATATGCTCGACGCGTCAATTTCAGGTATGTAGTTCAAACGCGAATTACAACCTGAGCGCTATGGAGTTGCGGAAAGCGCTGCACCTGTCGCTGACCATTGGTCCCGACGAGTCAGACAGGATTTTCCATCAGATCCAGAGGGAGCACAATTGCAACACTGCGAATCACGGTACGTATAATAGCCTATTGAACTTCATTGAAAAGTTCTTGATTGATATGCCATAGGTGTTTCTCTAATAATCACGAACGTCGAATAAAATCTCTTCCACAGATCAAGTACTGTCGGTGCTGAGTACGCGGCCAGAGTTCCAGCACCTGTTCAGCGAGTGTTCCGAGGCGAAGCGGAAAAAGAGCATTTGAGAACGCCTGTTTTCAAAATCACGAAGTCCTCCAGTCAGCTCCAAGCGGCATCATCGTCATCGCGACTCGCACAGCAAGCCTCTCGTGCACGAGTCCCTCTCCGGCGGCTTTACCCAAATTGTCTAGCCACCATACTTTATCTGTATTTCTCTCTCTCTCTCTCTCTCTCTCTCTCTCTCTCTCTCTTTCTCAAGCTCTTTCGGTTTTTACTACTCTATAACGATGCAGAGAGACGACGGCTAGAGGGAATAAGGACACTCGGGTGTACTGGGATTTTTTAGAGGCCTAACGTTTCGTTGACTTTGTGAAAAGAAAGCCATTGAAAAAAATTGTTCGAAAAAAAAACGATGCCAAACAGACTCGATGCCAAAGTCCCAGTTCACCCGTTCGCCGCGATCAGGTGAAGCGTTTACTATATAGACGAAGCGATGCGCGCGCGCGCGGTCGACTATATGATTATCTTGCGAATCATATATGCATATACTTAGACAAATCATACCCACAGACACATAAACCGATTGACAGAAATTCGAGCTGAGAGGCGCGAAGGAAAAATAGCTGTTCGAAATGAGCCGTTGGCTCCGATTCGCTCGAACGAGATGCGAACGAGAGAAAGTCATTTGGATGAGCGACGCTCAACTCTTATAGTATACGGGCGCTTTACATACGAAGATATACATTATTATATTACCATTTTTTTGGCCTCCAGAACGAACTTTGCGGACAATATGTGGACTTGCGATAATGATGTACTTTTTGTGGCATTAACTAACAATGATTTTAAAAAAGCAAGCAGTTTTTATCGTACAATCATTTGATTTCAATTTGTTTAACGCATACACGTTTGTTTTAAAAATAAATGTTTTTACAAGTTTTCGAAGAATTCGATTGAAACTATAAACAGCATTTATTACGGACAAAATTCTGAGAATTAATTGGATCTTCGAAACTTCCCATCTCGCATGGCTAAAGCTTCGGCGCAACGTTCGTTCGGAGGCACAGACTCTAATAACGAAGATTTTTCCCAAAACGAAGCCTGAATTCACAGTCATGTAAATAGTAGCACTCTATCGACGTATATCAGTAATCATAACGTCATAATTATTAGCCGATTCTAGTAGAGACGCGACACGCGGTTGAGAGTAAACAAAAAACATAACAGTAGCGATGATGTTTCGATTTCGAAAAGAAAGCACCGATGCACTTGTTATAAGAATAATTGTGTAAATAGTCGACGATTCCTCTTATCTTTCATTGTTTATTATAATTATTATTAATTAACTAATTGTATTGTATTTATATAATTGTCTATATTATTGGTATTTACACTTTGTGACTCACGTCGCAACCTGCAGAACTTGTATTATTTTAATGGTAGTATTTATTGTGTAAGTTTATTGTTTTTAACTTGTAACTAATACCTGTACAGGCAATCGTTGTTGAGTTTCTTATTCTTTCATCCATATTATATATAACATGTACGTTTTAATTCAAGTTCGACGCTATGTAACTGTCCAGAATTACGTTAGATATATATTATATAGGATAATACGTATACTTATATACAATAATCGACATGTTTTCCTTTCGAAATCGAAAAGCGCGAATCGCTTATATAAGATGTAAACATTAATAGGTCAATAGAAAAATATTTTTATAGGTTTTCATTCCCGTTTAATAGTAATCGCGCTCAGGGTTTCGAAGGTTTCAGAGTTACTAGGAGTTTTGCCGGCAATCGTCCATTTTCAACAAGCGTTCGTTTCATTTTTTCCTAAACGAAAATCATCAAAAAATTCATAAAACTCTACCGTAATAAATAACGTTTTTTCTGTGACGTATATTCAAAGCGTTAAAAGATTCAGTGTACGAATTTTCAACATCAAACCTTATTTTTAGTGAAAATTTCATCCAAAACTGCGCGACCAATTTCTCACAGCAGGCAGCAAGTAAATCATTACGAAAAACAGATGCAAAATTTTTTGATAGAAAGCCACGACAAATCCCTAGAAAACTACACACGATGCATTACACGTATATATGCGAAAGACAAGTACCGTTAACTATACGTAAATACACGCGCGTTTCTAGTTGTTGAGGAATGAGTGCAACCATATACGGTTCGTCGCTCGAGAACGGACACATCTTGCAGTATTTAATAATTCAATCCAAGATTTTAATGAGAGACGAGTGCGTAAAGGGTAATAATTATACCCACATCTATTATCTAGTTGAATCAAGAAAAACGATAGTAAAAACATAAGAATACATGATCAATCACAAGCGATTAATCGCATACCTTGTATTGTATTCGAAAAAAGGTACTTAATTGATCAATTGACCTAAAAAAATTAATGCACGTGCTACTAATTATTTTGAAGGAAAAGTTATGTCACTTGAAAATAGTAGCGAGCGCGAGGAAATAAATCGCGAGCTTAAATAATATTACAAAGGAACATTTTTTAATATGAATTATTTATGATATTCTACGTAATCGATGCGCAGCTGTAGCTCACGCTCGTGAAATCTTACAAGTTCAATTTGTGCATATGAGTTAGCCCTTCGATTATTGCATGATTTTATAAAATAATTTGCCTGTGTACTTTTCGTCTTTGTTTATTTTTAATTTTTAAAAACGAAGTTTTAGTTTTCGAAGCTAGTAAGCTTCACGACAGCTATTATGGGAAGAACATTTGTTTGTTAAGTGACGAAGAGATATAATGTATTTATTATTCATTTATTTATTCAGACGTATTACGCGTTCACGTGCGTAATAATTGTATATAACAAAAATTAAATATTCTTACAAAGAACTGCAGATGAGTAGCTTTCATTTTTCCTTAAAACGTACAGAAAATGATCAAGGTAAGTTTGAAATAATAGTTCCTCTACAGTTAACAAATACTTTTATTGCTAACTCAATTTTATTTTATACACCATATTTCTTATCGCGGCATTCGATATAATATTCATTCGAATATCGAACGGCAAAAGTAAATTTAATATAGGTTTTCAAGTACTCTGTATAAATACAATAAAATTTTATAAAAAAAAAAATAGTTACAAAAACAATTATAAGCAGCATACATCAAAGATTTGGAGTACAATGTTTTCAATTTTACATAAAGACAAATAATCGCAACTTCTTCGGAAAATATTGTACACAATAAAATCACAATTAGAAAAACATTAAAATACCAGTTGGAAGTTTGAATTAATTACAATAAAATTTAATGAATACTTCATTCAATAAATATACAAATATATAATCACTTTACGCACAAAAAAATATTTCATCACATTATGTCGCAATAAATTTCAACTCACTTTTCCACGGTTCAAAAATATATAGATATAAATATTAATATTAGTCGAGTTGATTTAAAAAATTCTTATTAGATGAGTAACTTTGATTCTATTACAAACGCGATGATTTTCCACATCCAAAATATTATGCTACTTAAAGATGCATTGCAAAAATATGCAGGATTACAAGGGAGGCATAGGTGCTCGTTTATCTTTTAGAATTTAATTTCAGATTGCTCCAGGCGAAGTTACCTACCTATAAAAAATATTTATAATTTCATCAAATACATCTTCGATGAAAAAAAATACATACAATCTCTTTTATCACGATTCCGAGATTTCGATACTATATGTATATATAAAACTATCTTATCTCTCGCCTACAACTCGCATTGCAGTAAGGGACGTAAGATCTAAAGATTCCATCATCTTCTTGCTATTTACACGCATATATTAAGTACATTATGGAGATATATCTGTTAACTTTTGTAAACTCTCTCAACGAACCAATTAATAACAGACCTCTTAACAATTCACTTCTTAACATAGTAACCTGCTTTGTACATTTTTTATTTTCGTTATTTTTCCGTCCATTGCGCTTATATTCAATGTATCATTGCCGGTGAAATATATTTACATATATTTCCTCATTATACGTTAGTACTGTGCGTGTAAACATTAAACGTTCTTGAAAATTTTATACAATTGTTTTACGAATCACAAAATTGATACAGCAATAGATGAAAGATATGTTACTTTTCTATCTGAAAAGTCTTAATACATTTTGGTGTTAAACGTGTGTAGTCATGTACATAAAAACGAGGTAAGCAAGTTAAGACAAAGGGGATGCCCAAAATTCTTCACCTCTCTGTATATCCGAATTCACATAAAAATTAGCCAATTAATTTAATCTAGCATTCTAACAATCGAATAATTTTTAACCCATGAAATGACCAGAGATAAAAAGAAAATGTTTCCCAATCCCAATACATAGTTATTCAGGCACGAAGCATCTTTCTTAACGCATGTATTGTAAATATAGAATAATTAATAATTATTAAACAAAAAATATGAGATTCCACATGGGGCCGACCGCCCAACCAAAATATCATCGTGGTCATAGTTCTATTACTTATCATTTTTTCCTAAAGATGCTAGGCATACTAGGCGAATTCGTCTTCTGCTGGAAAATTTTGCTAACACGCTGACGCATATCTTCAACGCCCTGTCCGACATTTACCGTAGCCATCGATAGCGAAATTCCGCTGCTCATCGATGCTGACCTGAAATTCACAAGACGGTTTTAATTAAAATGAGAATCACTCGAGATCGACTTTACAATAAATTTTTGCATACCTGTCCATTTGTCTGGGCATATCTTTTTTAGACTCGATTTCCCGTAGAAGCGAGCGCACTGCATCCTTCTGCTGAGGCACTACTTGACTTACTAGCCCTTCCAGATACTTGAGGCCGGGCAGAATGGCATTGTTTACGCACTGATTGCTGAGCGTGCAGTACACCAGTACAGAATAAGCCTCGACTAGAGCGTTGGCTAAATCAGGTTTTCTATTTTGCTGAAGTGCCGATGCAGTTATTCCAGTTAATTGGGTTGCTATCACTAAATTTTTAAGTACGATATCGATTAATTTTTTAACCTATATACATTTTAAACGACATTATTATCGTTTAGCAATTACCGTCTTCAACGTAATTCTGGGGGCAGGAGGGCGCTATCGCGGCCAGGGTTAAAACCAAAGGAACAGCTAAAACACTTGGAACACCCTGAGGATCTCGAACGATTGTTTCCAGCGTTAATCGGGCTTTATCTTTTGCATCGCGCACCTTGCTCTCCGTAACAAGTTTACCCAGTACTTGCACTGCAGCTGCTTTAACGGATCTGCAGAAATAACGTTTTTTTATAGAGGCGTTCTGAGAGCATTTCAATGTTATATTAAAAATATTGAAAATATGCATACGCATCTGAATCACTAGCTAGTGTAACTGCCGCCGGTGCTATTCGAATGTCGACTAGTTTATTAGAGATTTTACAAATAATTGAACTAAAAAGGGAAGCAGTAGCGCACTTGACAGTTGAGCTTTGATGGACAACACCTGCAAAATTGAAATAGTATATTAGCCATCTGTCTGAAATGTCATTTTCTGATAATTTCTATGACGTACCATCCCATAATCCCGAAAGTACAAATTCTTGCAGTTTGTCTTGAGCACAGTATTTTACAACGGCGATCCGAAGACCATTAAGGTCGGCTCCACGTAACGCCATTTCTATGAGGTAGTGTTTAAGAGCATTGGTAAATTCATTGCTATCTAAAGTAGACAGTATCGATAAGTGTGCCGGTACAAGATTTAAATTTATCGTTTGGTTGTGATTATTCAGCGCAGACAACTCTTCGTTCATTCTGTCGAGATGTGGCTTGAAAGCCAGTAGAATCTAGGGAAACAAGTTCATTAAATAAAAAGGTTATTATTTTCCTTTGAAATTCGACATTTACCTTGTATCGGGTAATATATTTCCCGAAACCCAGGCACAGTGACTGTAGATATGTAAGAAGCTCGTTGACAACATTTTCTTGTGCAATATTAACGGAGAGAGTAATATCAATAAGATCGAGTATTCTATAAACAAAAAAAAACAATAGATAAAGAATCGTCTAAAATTATAAAAATGGTAAAATGTACGTACGTCAACTTACAATTTTTCAGACAACCATTCTAATTCAGACCACGTGCAATCGCCCCACGCACTGAGGAGGAATGTATTGAGTAGGATCCCAATGTCTACCTCACACTCATAAAAGATCTTTGGATCAACTATCGTTGAGTTGCAGAGACTGGTAAGTTCAGGAGCTGTAAATTTGGTTTTATCACCCACGATATTCCAGATAAGTGCGTAAATTTGAAAAAAAAATGGCAGGTAGAACTTACGCAGTTGCGGTGATAGACTCTCTTGCATGCGTCTGCGGACAGTTTCGGTATCAACGACACAAACAATTGTATGGGGCAGCAATTTGTATAACAGACCGAGCAGCGCCGCGGTTCTATTGCCCTCGTGGTAGTCCCGAGTCGGGGAACACGAGTTTGTGGCCGATGGCTTGACAAGGCTACGAAGCTTGCCGAGGATGCGCGGCAACAGATGGGACTGTAACCTCTTCAGAGACAGAGCCCATTGAGCTAAAATCGGAAGCAAAATACTGCTGGCGGCTTCCACAACATCAGGCGAAATATCTTCCATTGCTGTCAGCGCCAGCTCTTCGCACTGAAGAAGATAAATTAAAATAATTTTTAGTTTTTCGGAGTATAATATCAATAAACTAATAGCTCCTCAATTTTTGTCCAACATACTTGGAAGTACTTATCGGGATCGTCCATAAGAGCAACGAGTAATGACAGGCTTTTAACAACCGCGACTCTTACAACGGGCTCCTTATCGTCGAGCAACATCTGCTGCAACATCGATATCATCAATGAGTTTCTAATGCTACTGGCCGTATAAATCGCTAGAGCGGCGCAACACTCAGCAGCCAACAGCCGTCGTTCTGAGTACTTGTGCTGACTCTGTTCCCAGCACAGATTTAGCACCTCCTCGTTATCCGTTGGTTCTTTTTCCAATTTGGCGATCGCGATCAAACCTACGAATTGCAGATTCTGTTAATAAATTAATTCCCAACTAATTCATTTTTTCGATGAAGTGATTTCTCTCTCGTACCAACAAGCACCATGTGCCTCTCTTCATTTTGCGGCCTCTTTTGTAGATTAAACAGAATCTGTAGCAGCTTTTCGCGCTCGACGGAGCTAGTCTGTAACTTGACGACACTCAGCAGCAGTGATATCACCTCTTCACGTTTGTTTAGGATAACATTAGGAATGATGCGCGGCAGCGTGTGAGCTGCGATATCCGGCAGACATTCGCGTGTTATACCCTCCTTCAACGGCTCCTCAATGACCTGATTAGCGTGCGCCGGCACTGGTATCTGGCAGTGCTTTAATACCTCGCGTCTAAAACTCGCTGGCAGATATCTGTAGATTATTTGACGTTTTTAAATTAACATTTAAACGAGTAATACAAAACAAACATTACGAAGAAGTACACACCTAGATGGCGAATCAGATTCGTTAGCAGAGCTATCGGTTAGATCAGCCCTGGGAAAGTGTATCCGTGTCCATTCGCGTTCGCTCGTCTCGGTTTCACCAAGACTCACGGCCATTGATGCGCTGTCGTCTTCCTCGGCCTCTGGCAAAGCTGCCTGGGACGACGAGGCATCTTGGGGTGGCGACTCCAACATCTCAAACTTATCAGGTGTCGTCGAACTCGAATTCAACGTCAGAATAGTTCCGGAACCTTCCTGCTGTACGAACATAACTATGATTTATGATATTGTTGAATTTTTCAATGTTTGAAAGTGCAAGCAGTGTAATTTTATTAACACGGTCTTCTTTTTATCGCAAACATTTTAAATGACAATAAACTGAATAAAAATTATTCATGAATCGTGCGTTCTAAAATTTGATCCTCTAATACTTAAATTTTAATTCTGGCTAAATGAAAAACTTCAATAATTACCCCAGTGGCAGAAACAGCAGTGGTGAGATTAGCACTGTCCAACAGCTCTTGTAAATTCGTTTTCTCCTGCTCAAGCGCGACTGTCTGTTGTTTGAGTCTTTCTACTTCCTCAGCCTGTTCACTTACACGCTTATTAAGCTCAGCCTCTTTTGCTTGCTCTTTCACCTCATCTTCTGTTTCTTCAGTTTGTACAGCAACAGTGCTAGAAGGTGACTTGTCATATCCAGTGGATCTCATGAATTCTCTGTATATCTGCAACAGTTCAGGAGGCTTTGGAATGTTTAGGCCTACATCCTGCCAGTCTTCAAAGTCCTGATCTTCATTTTCATCACTGAAAGTTATGGATGTAAGCTTGTAAGAATTGGCTAATAGGTACTCGTTTACTAAAAAATTCAAGGCTCGTTGCTCATGGGGTTTGATGGGATGCTCAAATAAACCTTTCTCAGAGTTCTTGTCAGGAGTGCTGACTTCTGATTCTACAACAATATCAAAATTTTAATGAGTTTGCTTAAAAGTTAAATCCAACATTGAAGGTTTCGAATTGTGACTGATTTTACCTGTTACAACTGTTAGATTGGCTCGCAAGGAATTAATATTTTCTTTTGCTTTCCTAAGCTCAAATTCAAGAACTGCAACTCTTTCATCCACCCCACCACCATCTTCAGAGTATCTTGTCATGTCCAGAGAATCTAACGTTGCTTGACTGGATGATCTTGCTGCCAAGAAATGATAAAACATGACATTAATTACTCTAAAATTACTCTTTAAATTTTTCTAAAAAATTAGCCTTTACAGTTCTTACGTATGGGTAAGCATGGCTCTGGCTTCATGTTTAAGCACTCAAAGTTGTTGGGATTCGAGAAAAAATCTCTAAGCAGTGGCAATTCTCGATCAGCTTCGCATAGTTCAGCATGAAGCTCCAAGGCAGTCAGGAGCAATCTTTCACTGAGCAATTTAGTGGCTATCTCCTCATACGATATCATGGCTTGGTTCAGACCCTTTCCTAAGAAAAAAAAACAATATTTAGCACAGATATTTGAAAAAATAAATATATCAACACTATTTGTTAAGAGCCGGAGTCATCATTGAGCAAATCCAATAATTAAAACTAATAAGCAGCATCAAATACCTGCGTAATCAAACATTTATACTGCAAAATCAAGAATCCCAACAAGTGGTTGAGTGCACACAGTCTTTTTGTCAAAACGAGAAACATCTGTTCCAGAACTATAGCAACACTAAAAAGCTACTATAACAAACAGACAAGCCATCAAGACAATCTCACCTTTGGTGAACGGAGCCTCCTGGAGACGAGGCTCGGCGTTCCTAACCTCCTCGACGGAGGAGGTCGCCATCATCCCTGAACCTCGACGGTTTCGCACTGTCGGGGAACTACGATTTCCACGAGGGAGTATTATCAGATATAATAGGACATGCTGATGCGCCTTCTACACGTCGTTTATTAGACCGTTTCGTCACATCTGCTATATATTGCTTTAGCGATGCAGATTGCTGATGCTCCGAATAAAGAGGACCCGAGCTTAGAACGTAGACGTAGACTGACAGCGACGACGGACGATGCGCCGCCCAACCCAATACACTTTTTTATATATAAAAGTACATATACATACATACCTATAGCGGGAATTTTACCTGTGCGCTGCAGCGCGCAGGTAGCGCGCAGGTGAGATATTATATCTATCAGATTCAGGTATATGGCAGTATACTTACTGTAAAGATATGAGTAACAGTGATCAAACATAAAACACCTGTACGCGCCATACTATAATATATAATATTGTTCTAAAAGTACAAGATACCTATAAAAGCAGAACGCAACTCGTTACATATGTACGCATATGAACAGTTTCTTTTATAATATTTGATTACCTACTATTTTGAATTATATATTCGGGTATTAAAAAAAGTATTTAATATTAAAGACAAACTTATTTGCTGGAATAAACTGAAATAATAAAATAACTAATATTTTTTACTAATCATCAATTATGAATTAACTTTATGTTACTTATAACAAAGAAAACTTTTACTGTATTCTACAACTAATACCTATTCATATTTGCCAATTATTGATATTAAATGATTAATCAAATATCATTATAAAATTATATCTTTTTTAAATATACCGACTGCGCAGTTGATGTGCACTTGCAGAGCATGCCCAAACTCATTCTTTTAGTGTCCGCGAAGCTGTTGTGGCGTCAGCATCGCCGCAGTCGCGGAGTGAATCATCCCCACCTCAGCCACCCCACCGCCTCCACAAATCGTGTCTGTGCAACGCCCGCGGTGTGCGGTGTGTCAGTGTGTGCACTGTGCGCTTCGATTATTTCGGTCCGGTGCATCGATACATATTTCATCTCAGTTAATCTTATCGTCGTTCAACAATTGAAACCGTGGAGGTTCATCTTTTCCTGGAGAAGCAGCGAGACGCAACGCGGACCGTCCGGATGCTCAGGTGAGTCTCGACCTCAAGACGAATACATTGCGTAAAGTGCCCCAAGCGAGCGCGAGAGATTCGCGCTATGCCTAAAGGTGTCGTCATCGCCATCTTTGTTATATACATTATTATATATTTTCTCCCTGTGCTGCATCTCGCGCCTACGTGTGTCTCGTGTGCAGAATCGTTACAGCTAAAGCAAAGCTGTAACACTGGTTTCGGAAGCGCAAAAAAGCTGCGAATCACGAGAGTTGCGTGGGCTCGTAAGTTTTGCTTTCGCGGGTGCTGGCTGTCAGGGGAGTCTGCGGATTTGAAGGTTAAGTGTGTGCTTTATTTTTATTGTTTTTTTTTTGTCATTTTTGGAGCTAAGCTTGGGTTTGCTTTGGGGAGATACCAAAATACCCAGCGCGAATACTCGTGTGATGTATATACACTGAAGGAGGTTTCATAATGTTTTGGCCTTGATATAGTCTAACTAGGGTTTCGTACGCGTGTGATAAAAAATAGGCACGGTGGCGGCACTCGACGCCGTGGAGCTGATTATAGCGTGAACGCACTCTTGATCATTGTTTTTGTTGCTGTTTGCTCTAGTACCAGCCTTTTACTTTGGTTTATTGCTATCTTTGCGAACTGTAGAATTTTTATATTGCAGTTGTATCTCCAACAAAATAACATAACCATACTATAAACATGTAACTTCAGAATTCGATTAATGGTACATTTGTGATGTCTTTACAACTTTGACCTATCTATGAAGCATGCTTTATTTATGATACACAGTGATATGAAGTATTCATATTTCATAAGTGCAAACGTATACATGATTTGATCTAATTATGCGAAAAACTTCAATAAGCTATTTTTTTCAATGATGTAAGTGAACGAAGTGAATTCAGCAATGGTACTGTTTTTAAAAACACGCTTTTGCTCAAACCATTTTTCATTGTCTAATAACAAAATTGTTGAAATTAACACTTATTGCAGAATTCACTAAGTTGTGATCAAATCAGTTAATAATGCATACTGGATATGCAAAAAGAATTTATTGCATAGGCATTTCGTGTTTTTCATATTGAAGTATTCTACTACTGTTAAACATCGAGGATACAAAAAATAAAACGAGGAAAGTGTGTTATTAAATATTGGCTTTGATCTAGCTCTGAAATAGTGCAACCTAATTAAAGTTGAGTTAGCATTATATGCTTAATTTTGAACTTACATTGCAACTGAATATTTGACAAAATTATAGCAGTCTTATCAGTATCTGTAATCAGGATGTTGCACACTTTTCTTGTAAGTTTCAATAATTTTGTTCTAAATAAAGCAGTAAAGTGATGATTTTAAGTTTAATAAAAAAAAAATGTATATGTAGGTACAGATCTTATGGTTATTATGATTCAAAATAACTACCTTAATTTCATTTCAACAAATATACTTGAAAATTAATTTCAGCCTTGCCGAATTTTTTCTTATCGCTCAATTGTTATGTCTATTGATTAATTCTGACTATGAACCACTTCATTGAAAAAAAAATGTCATTTTAGATAATTAAAAATAGAAGATGCATTAAAAATTTTCAACTTACATTTGCTCACACTTTCTGAAGAACAAAAAAAATGATCTGATTAAATTGGTGCCTGAGATAACATGATAAAACTTATGAATGATAAATGGTTCTTAGATTCTGTCAATCCAAACAAAGGAATTGAAATACACAAAAGTTTAGCAGGGCTTTTTCATATTTATCACGTATATGATAATTTGTTTCACTTAGACTATTTTAATCAATGCTGCTTTATTTACAAGAATATTATTGATACTTAGATTTTTTGTGTTTTCAGAGTTCGACACGGGACCTCCTATGCCCGACAGTGTTCTCATTCATGAATGATGAAAGTGAATGTCGTCTTTTGGTAGAGCAAAGTTTCCAATCACTGGAGAGATGAGCAAATTTGGAATGTGAGTGTATAGCTTTTTCCCAGATCCTTCGACAATAACGACAGAGATCGTCATAAGTGTAACTTCTCAAAACAACGGCGGCCAGTCTACATTTTTTGTCACCACACGCAGTGGCAACAATTTAATTTTTTTTTCAAGATTTCACACTGAATTAGTTACTTAAATGCGATCTAGCTTTAGTGACAATATGGGGCCAACTGTAAAGGATTCTCCCCCAAGCAGCCCTGGTTCTGAAAGCATGAGTAGTGCCACTTCTGGGCGACGGAAAAGACGGGGGAATGAGACCGGCACGACGTCGGCCGGCTCGCAAAATTTTTCGCACTCATCACAGTATACTCCGATGGAATCAAAATACCAACCTAAAGAAGAGAAAGAATCAAAAATGTTTGACAATGGTGTCAGTGCTCCCCACATGCTGGGTAATCAATTAAATCCAACCTCGTCGATGGCACAAAAAATGTCTGATACTCTTTCTCAAGAGATGAAAGCACACTCAATCTTTACAGAAGCAAGCAATTCGGGCATGAATCTGATTGGGCCACCACTACACAGCCGAGTTATCGCTTCAGCCAAAGCTAGTCAAAATGCTTCAACCACTCCCTCATTTTCGTCAATGTTTTCTGCAAACAACAGCACGGGTGCTACCAATAACAGCGGAGTATTAGGAAGTGGCTCAATACCTCAAACCCTAGATCAACTATTGGAGAGACAATGGGAGCAAGGCAGTCAATTTCTTATGGATCAAGCGCAACATTTTGATATTGCTTCACTTCTATCATGCTTACACCAATTAAGAGCAGAAAATTTAAGGCTGGAAGAGAACGTAAATAGTTTGTTGCAGAGAAGAGATCACTTACTTGCTGTGAATGCTAGGCTAGCTATTCCACTCACATCACCATCAAACACTAGTAAGCAATAATACAACCAATAGTTGAAAACGTATATATATATATATATATATATATATATATATATATATATATATATATTCTCAGCTTTTTCTTTCTTTCTCATTTAAAAGCTCGATTCTTGTAATTTTATGAAGCTAGAATAGACTCAACAAAACTTTATGATTTTATAACACTAATTTTTAAATGAATGCCACTATAGGTACTCATTCATCAATTGTCGAAAATGGGTTACCAACGAATTCACCTGCTGAACCAGCATCACATTCACAATTTTCACACAGAGCATCATCTGTAAATCCCTCACAACAAAGTACAACGATTCGACATGCATCTGGAGGAAATAATTACCAAGGGCAATCAAGCAATTTAATCTCACAAAACAACTCTAACAATTCAAACTTAATTAGAAATACATCTGTTGATATGATGCGAAGTATCCAAAGATAAAAATAGTTGATATACTTTTACACTCAGTTTTTCATATAGGTAAGGAATATATTGAATCATTCAAGCTATGAATCTATTTAAAAGTTATTAAAACTTTTGTCAATTTAGAAAGTAATTATAAATTCTATCTTTTTTTCTTTTCTATTTTATTCATGTATTGTGCTGATTGGATTTTCAGGATCTTTCACTAACAATTTGGAACATCAATTATCCTATCAGTCTATAGAGTCATAGTCTGATGAGGACGAAACAACGTCGTCGAAATTATGCTTCTTTGGCTTACACGATTAAATCTATTCCTTACCTTGAATGAAAATTATTCTTCAGTTTCATTATATAATAAACGTAATAAGTGACATTTATGAATCGTCTGATCTACTTTAAAACTAGAGCTAAATTCGTATTAAAAAAATGTATCAACTTATCATTTAAGAAAACATTTTGACTGTATGATAATTAATAATCTGTGTAGTTTATAAAAGCAAGTACGATAAGAAATATACCAGTTTTCATACATAAATATTATTGATATGTATGAGTAATTATTTATGAATAGTTGTAATCATGAGCATAGATAACCAGTTGCATATTATACTTAATTTTTCTTAGCCAATTTTACAAGACTATTCTTTGTAAAAATGTGTATGTTCTAAACATGTGTTTATTTCTATACTTTTTATTCTGATCATCTGTCCACAATTTACATAGACATAATTTACATAACATATTAGTAATATTTTTTACGTGTGAACTATTGTATAAAAATGTAGAAAATTAAAAAATTTTAGTATAATACAAAAATAATTGTAATGGACTTTATACTTAATTGGAAACCATATAGATTTAGTTATCAAGTATTATGTGTTAAATATGTAGAACAGTGTAACACTTATACTTCCATTTCAAACATTAAATTTTGTCTCAAAGTGCTTGATGTGCTCACTATAATAGCTAGAGCAAAAATTCACGTGTAGAGTTTACGTTGATAAAACCTTTTTATTAATACTTCTGGATTCACATAGGTAATTAAAAAATATTGATGAACTATTTTATTTACCTATTATGATTAGTGATGTGAAAATTATATTTTACATCAGCGTTTAGTTTTTTATAGTAGTAATTCACGTAGAAAATTCACGATTTCGAGTACACATATATAAATACCCCCGACATTCAAGGTCATAATCATTCATCATATGTCGGTTTCTTTTCAACACTTTCTTTTCTTCTTTTTTGCACAAGTCGCCGGATGTCAGCTGTAGAATATGAGCCTGCTGCGGCTATCTTAGCCATGTCAAAAACTATAATTTAACTTTTTGAATAAAATAAACAGATTTGATTGCTGGACAATAATAATGATAAGTAGGTTATAATTTGCAATGCTTTCGTGCATTGATGTAGTACGTTTGAACTTATGGAAAAATAGTTGTTTTCGATAGTCTGCTGAAAATGTTATCGTCTATTCTGTTAAGCTGGTATCTATACACTAACAATCAAATTCATTAACTAAATAAATTAAAAAGCCAAGATCAGCAATATTGAAATTTGTTTATTAACAATAGGTTCCGTATTTTCATTGCATATTTTTGTATGAAAATTTCCACATGTTATATGGATCATTATATAAAAGGTTCTATAACAGCAAACGATGAAAATATGTTGCAAAACAGTCGAACTAGAAAAATTTGTAAATATAGCCGGATTTCCTAAGCAGCACAAATGTGATAGGCTATTTTCACGCAGGGTGTATACACGGCTCAAAGTTTTGGGAGTGTCACGCATCGCGAATCTTCCTCAAGGTTCCTTTTGTTACGTGTTCAACGTATACTTATACTATTCAGTCTCATTTTTATACACCGATAGCGATTCAGCGAAACGCCTCTGTTGTCATCACCTCGATGATGATGGATATATGCGCCTGGTTGGGTCAGACTTTTTGTCTGGATTTCGTGATTTTCAGAATGGCTCGATGCGCAAATTCTATTTTACTGACTTGTATTTCGCGTTCAGAATTCTGAATTTTTAGTCTTTATTAATGTTGGATTATTTTTTCTTGCTATTTCTGCATAGCATTTATTTTGTTCCTTTAGCTTGAATGTAATAGTTCAGTGATTTTTTTTGTTATTTGTGCGAGACAAAGTTATAACATGCATGTACATTCAAATCTTCATGTATCATAAATATTTATATCTGATTTTCTATAATTCTAAAGCGTCACAGTGAATAAATGTCACATATATGTGTGGAGAAACTATGTCGTCCGGTCTTACGATTGCGGAAATCAATGGCCAGCTAGATCGTGCGCACGAAATTCCTTCTTCTCTCGTTTATCACAAGACACTTCGATAACCTAAACTCTCGAATAACAACGAATTTTACTTTCATAGAATTATCGTATCATTGCGCGTATATAATTCAAAAGCGCGTGAAAAATCGAATTGATTTATGACTACTATAATAGCTGGCAATAGTTTGAATGATTTTTTACTTTTGTTATTAACATTTACAAATAATGTGTACTGCGAAACTTTTGCCCGAAAATAAGGCGAGGTTTTCGATCTTTATGTATATGTACTTCTATACCTTATGAGACGATCAAGAAACTATAGGTTTCTCATATAATCATGTATTTCATAACATAATCATAAGCCACTGTTACATGGTACTTTATAATTTATAAAATAAATAGAGAATGCTCATTTTTCATTTAATTTTCTTATATAAAAACTCCCAAGTTTTCGATCTCAAGGACCTGTGCCAATTTACGTTCTCACGACTGCTCGATAAAGATAAATCATTGATCCATGCGAAAATTACTGTAAAGTCGAAAATTTTATGAACAGATCCATACAAAAATTATGAAATTGTTTGAGATGCCTCTACTTAATGTTCTTCGAAATTCACTCCATCATATTTAATTTTCTTCCTCGCAACCAAGGTTAGGACAAATTTTTTTTCACTATATGTAATCGAAAGAATGCATGTTTCTTCATTTTTCATACTAGATACCACTTCTGCAACATGTAATAGAGGGCAGACAAAGCAGTGAAGAACTTGCTAATTGAAGCCTTGCAAATTTTTCCAAAGAAATAATGAATTCTAATCCCTTGCGATACCTTCCCTACGTATATACTTATACAATAAAACCAAAGCAAAAGGAAGGCCTCCCGTGTGTGTGTGTGTGTGTGTGTGTGTGTATATATTTGCAAAGAACGTCTCCCATCGTCCTTAGGTATATAGGAAAACAAGTAACGAATCTCCCAAAGTGCGGCTATTCGGAGACTACTTATCACAGGATATCAGATTGTATGTTGCGAAACTTAAGCTGCCCGTAACCACGAAAACTCTTAGAAAATTTTACCCATGATCAAGTACATGTTATATACAACAGTATCCTATATACGATGGGTTGGACCGCGCGTAGTATGTCCGTTATGCTTATACACATACAAGATATAGATGATTGAACGCGCATTATTTCGCAAGCAAAAAAAGCCGACATTCAAGTTCAAGGCCATTATAAGTACACACGAACCCACACACGCGCGGCGAGTTTGCGCTGAAAGAAGCCCCTCCCCCGCTGCTGATGCGCTCGTTCGCGCGCATCACATATGCCTATATACCTGTATACGCATAGCAGTGCGATGCGGAAAATTAAAGAAGGCAATAATATTTACTTACGGCACGGTGGCGAGATAATGAATGTATATTATATGCATATAATATACTTGTCGGTCTTCCTTTACTATATAAAGTAATTCCTGCTGGAGAGGAGCATGCATAAATTATATATGTATACATAACTATGATGAGGTCGATGCGCACGATTATAAAAGAGTTTATAATATAACTAGGCAATGGATTGCTGCATATATTAACTGTTAATTTTCGCTTTTTAATTTTAGGATATTCCATACCTTTAAAACTTGTCGATGCAATCGGCAATGGTTTTTCATTGATACTTGTGATTTAACTAACAAATATATCTTGAAAGTTATAAATAAACTTTGTGAATTAGTTGAATATATGATTCAGTGAGAGTGAGAGCTTCTGTTATTGCCATGCATAGTTCCCGAGAATCCCATTCATTCAACCCCTACACAGGCATAACCGCGTATTATAATAAAATTTTAATTATTATTATACCTATATAATAATAGGGTTATACATACTTCTGCTTATACAACTGGAGATGCGTCATTGATACATGCAACATTGAAATATTGTAAGCATATCATTGCAGAATGGAATTCTTTCGTATTGTGTACGTCTAAAATTATTGGAATAATATATTTTTAACTTTTTACCATTACTCGAATCCAACACGTGCCGAATTCAAGCATTATAATTTTGCTTCATTGTTTTTTTCCGATTTCTATCTTGCAGGATGCATCGACTTTTTTATAGATATACCGATTTTGAATCGTCAAGCTGCACACGAGTCGGAAGATAAATTGTAATGAGTCGCTGCGGCACGCGCGAAAATTTCTCCCAAACGACAAAAGAGGGTCAGATAATGTGTCATTGCCTCAAGGTAAATTGCAAAAAAGTTAATGACCGATATTCCGCTCGGTACATAATTGTACACCTGGACTATAAGAATTGGAGAACGCGAATTGGAGAATAATTAGATCAAATTTGACGATGTATGTATATATATATATATATATATATATATATATATGTGTGTGTGTGTGTTAGAATGTACATGTTTGCTTACTCAGCTTCGTATTTTTTTCTGATATACATCCAGATAATTCTCTTTATTCCAGTAGTACACATTTGCAGACCATACTTTATTAAACCTATACCGATTTTTGTATCCAAGCATGTGATCAGTCTTCCTTTATGAATTTAATCAATATTTTTTTATCATTGGACTTTTGACTTCATCATTTTTTATGTTCCCTTTATATGTACATAATCTAATGATTATCTTAATATGAGGTTAATCAGATATTTGAGCCGATTATTAACTCAAATATTATGCGTGGATTATATTTTTAATAGGTATATATGTAGTTTCACTACACAATTTGAAGTAAAATTTCAGGTTTGCTCATTATTAATTTATTTCTTCCCGAAATTTTTTATGGATTTCCTGAGAAGTTCAAAACACTAGTAACACGTTATGTCACGAAGTATTATTATTTTCTATTATAATGGGGGTTTCTAAATCTTAATTATATAATTTCAAAGCTATCACCTATTGTATTCGAAGTATTGAATTTATCATGACTTATTAATTGGGCATCATTGTTCGGTCAGTTAATTCCTTCTACACTGCACATACTCTTCATAAACGACATCTTTTATATTAAAGAAAATAAAGATGATCGTTGCATAATATATGGAATATATTGGCGGATAAAGAGCGAGAAACAATATAATGCATAAGCAAACTCCCCCCCCCCCTCATGGCGACGTGTCTCGTCTTTTCGGCTTGAAAAACGTCCTGATGCAATTGACGCTATTCGCTCTGTGTACAATTTACTATCAGCGCCACTTTTGGCGGCAAAACTGAGAACTGTTGGGTTGCTAAAATATATTGGCTTATATAAAGAGTTATACAGAATAATTTGGTGAGAAATTGGTATTGCTTTAAACTGGCGCAAACTTTTTTGAAAGATAAATATTAGTGCCCCTAATGTATACAAAAGTTTACAAGCATTTTAATTTAATTTAAGCAATTTATGTAGAATACGCTTAAAATACCTCGATGCACAGAGCGAATATGCGCCCAAAGAGAGTTATAAGTATAGTAGCGCACGTGCGCTTCGCGCGATGAATTATGCATGATAATTAGGTCGTGATAATCGTAAGCTCACAGCACGGCACATGAAAATTCAAGATCACTGCCGGTATTGTATAGTCGATTAACTGGAAATCAAAAGTTTTTTTCAACACTTCCTTGTATATACGAACAAGCGATGCGCGATTTACCGTAAAAGCGGACAAGATTAATTCCGCGGCGATGTTCTTATTGTTTTGATTCTAATGAAGAAGCGTTGATGTATACATATACACGACTGGAATAATTGTCGAAAAGCGGCGCTTCCCTTTATTATGGGCTTTGTGCGCTTTGTGCGCTTGACATTCGACTGACTTTATTTCGAAATTTGTCAGAGGAGCCAAGCCACAAAGAGGTATAGCTGTTCGGGAATTGCAAATTAATGCATTGTTCGCGACGGAGCGAGGAATTTCCTGCACTCTTGTCAAAGATTTGTTTTTGGTGTCAGTACACCGTCATGGTATAGGGGGATTGACATTAGTACATTTTCAGTTGTGTTTCATTCGCCTTTGAACGCAAGCATAAAATTAAATCTGATCTATTTATATACCTATATAATATGGCCCTCGCTGATTACAATATACTTTTTATATTTCCGAAATTAATTTCTTCGAACGAGCATGAATTTGAACTCTGACTGGAAAAATGTTCTTCCTACGTACCTTAGCCCAATCGTGTTGCGCTTGTGTGGTTTATTCCATTCACGAATTTAGAGAAATTGAGAATTCGCAAAGTTAAAAAATTCAAACTTGAAGTGTATACGCATCACGGGCGGGGTATGATGTGCCAAGCTACAACCGCCATTCAAAAATATGCCTGTTATATGTAAAATGAAAAACAAAATATTTCAAAATCGTTAATAATGTATACTCGCACCGAGCAGGTAAATACACGCCTGCGAAAGAAAGGGTTGGGTTGTGCTCCCTCGGCATTTTATAATAAATAGACAGTGTGCTCACGCGTCCACAAAACACAAGCTTCAATTACAAAACTCAGACTAGCATATCACTGCCGCCGGTTCCTGTCTCAGATTTCGCGTGTTTATATCTATACATTATGTACGTCAAAAGTTCAGGTGTTGTCCGACGTTTGATGTAATTTAGATATATTATAAGTACTCCTACACCGATTTTTCTCACATCAGTTCTACTCGTATATATTATATACCCATCATCTCCTCGTTCTTCTCTCATAAGCTCGACCAACAAGGTCGAGAGATAACCTGAGAGAGGAACATCTGATGCCCCCGCACACAGTATATCTATACTACAACCTACCCTATACACCCTCCCCTTGCTCTTTCACTGCCCCGATCGCGTCGGCGGCGGCGGCGGTGGCGTATGTATATATATATATATATATATATATATATAATATATATATATATATATATATATATATATATATATATATATATATATATTATATATATATATATATATATATATATAATATATATATATATATATATATATATATTATATATATATATATATATATTATATATATATATATTATATATATATATATATATATATATATATATATATATATATATATATATATATATATATATAATATATATATATATTATATATATATATATATATATATATATATATATATATATACCTATATATCAGCTCGTGGCTGCGCGCGTGTGTGAGTGCGACGGCGGCGGCGTCGGCGTGCTGATGGTCCTATGTGTGTCGAGTGCTCCCTCTCTGCGCCTTTGCCGCTGGCCGCCGCCGACGAAGCTCGCCGCGCGCGCGATCCTGCATCAGCGCCGGCAAGCGAGAGAGAGAAAGAGAGCGAGTGACGTTACGACACAGCAGAGTGGAACACAGTCGCGCACGGCCCGCGGAGCCGTCGACATCGAACTGCGGCGTGTGTGTGAGTGTGTGCGCGCGCGCGCGTTTATGCAGCGGTGCTGCGCCTCCTGGTGCATCAGTGGCCGATGCCGAGGTGAGACGTTCTCGGGACTTTCGCACTACGACATTCGAGTATAGCCAATCGAGAGACAGAGAGATAGAGAGTATCCGAGCGAGCTTCGGAGATTGAATAACCCGGCGAGCTTCGCATCAGCAGCTCGCGGCCGATGTGCTGCTGTCGCTGCAGCTGCTGCACGTGCGCGAGTGCGGGAGAGGAGGAGGATCTGCTGTTCTGCTGCAGCGTAGCATACCTATAACATAGAGAGAGGGAGAGAAGAAATCTCCGACTACGAGCACTGCTGCAGGAGGGACACGGAGCGGACGGAACACCGGCGCGGTGAACTTGGAATGTACGACACGGCCATGGACGCCTGGATGTATGACGTGGTACGTGCAGACTCTCTATATCCCGACCATGCGAATTCTATACTGGACATATCCATCTCGCTGCTGCTCCAGCGAATACAATCCGTATAATTTCGCGGACAAGGTCGCGCGCGCGCGCACGCTCTGTGTGCCGCGTACTCGCTTTTATAACTACTTGTGATATCGTATGCCTTCTTCCTATTCTTCTCCTCTCGTTCGCGCGCTCGTTTCTTCCGTCTCCCTCCGAGTCTCCTTTTATTACGTGCTCGCAGCTTCGTATCATATCTGGACGGTTGCTCGCATGTAATGTGGACTTGCCAGCTGAGAGCGAGAGTTTCGTCTTGGACATTTGCATTAAAATTTCCAATTCAGAGCTTTTTACTCCGGTTGTGCAACGTGAGCTTGAAGCCGGCGGAGCTATTCTCGATTTCGTTCGTGTATTTAATGTGCTTACGGTCTGCGTTTAATCTGCAATACAACGTTGATAAGGCTTTTTTCGTCGGCGTACGACCAATCGTTTTACATAATTTAGTATATTTGGTATATCGCGCTATCAAAAGTTGTCGAGTTTCTCGACGCTATGAATCGTGGAGTTTCGCGGATAAAACGACTCTTTGCCATGCGACCACCTTTCATTCATCTCTTAATAAATTAGCTTTACAAAAATATTTTTACAACAGTAGACATCTATGAATTTGCCGTACTATCCGAAAATGAAAGTCAAACTTTATTAGAGAAGATAACGAACAACGAGCTTTTTTCGCTTGTTAGAATAAAAAAAACACGAATTTGAATGTTATCTATACAAGGTCCAAACAGCACGTGCCGTCTTAAAAACTGTTGATTGTGAGTCAGAGTTTGCGTTTACGACGGATCGTCGAGCAAAAAGTTACGTTTCTTAATTTACAAGCGCGACTCTATTTTTAGCGCGTTTCCTCGGTAATAACAATTTTCAGAGTATATAGAGAAATACTTCGTCTCTACATTATGATGTGGATTAAAATGAGGTAGAATGCAGGAGGAAGGGGAGCCCGACTAGCGCGGCCATGAAAAAATTGTTTGTTTTGATGGGCATAAGCGCAACCGCGGCGCATGCGGATCTCTCCAAGTTATGTTATCTTCCACGTCTCGACGACAATATCCTCGGCTGGAGCTTTTGTCTAAGTCCGTCTGTGTAATATTCGTTAGCCGTGCGGCTCTTCCAGGAAAAATTCGAAAATACCTGGTTAGCCGAGTTTGAGTTTCTCCCAAAGAATTCTTCCACTCGCGTAAGTCGCTCACTTTGCTGACCCGTTTTATTCTTCAAAATTCCTGTTGAAAAAGAAATTTAATAAAAATTCAAGTCTTTTAAATTTTTTTTTCATCTTGTCGAGCAACAAAACATCCATGCACTCATCATTGCCAACGTCCGGATAACGCCGGGCCGATGACTATAATAGGGTCTGTGCGCCACTCCCGCGCGCGCGCGCAACTTTCGTTTCGAGAATCGAGGCCCGCGCTCTCGCGTCTACTCTGCGGCACATACTTATTTTCAAGGCGTGGTGTTTCGCGTTTTTGTCTCTCTCTCTCTCTCTCTCTCTCTCTCTCTCTCTCTCTCTCTCTCTCTCACTCTCTCTATCTCTCTCGTTCTTTTTTCCCTGCGCTTCTCCGCGCTGCACAGACACCAGTATAGGCTTGTTATTCGCGCTCGCGCATACTATACACACTCTTCCACCGGCGAACCATGACCAATCCCACTTTAAAAATAGGCCCCGTACACAGCGCGCGCGCACACAGACGAGCATGTGGGAGGACCTTGAAAATACTCCGCGTTGTTATTATACATCGGTGGAATTCGAGTGTGTGCTGTCATTTCGCTTTGTCGAGGTTTATCGTTGTGCCCCTGCATAATTCTTCCACGAGTATACTATACGGCAGCAGCGCGTAATCAACTTTTCCTTTCTGCGGAAGCTCTCGATCGCATCTCGCGCATATATAGACAAGCGGGAAAAGCGCAGCAAACGCACAGAGATATTACGAGAAAGCTGCTGCAGTGTGCGATTTATCGGGATATTATCTAACGGTTCGATCTGGTTAGCGACAGCAGCGGAGAAGCAGCATCGGTGCCCGGTGTTCTTGAACTCTATGCGCTCTCCCTCTCTCTCTCTCTCTCTCTCTCTCTCTCTCTCTCTCGCGCGCGCGCGCGCTTACGAAGGCGTCATCACTGATAAAGAAAGATATTCAAGGCCATCGAGCGCGCGCTCTTTTTCGCAATCCTCGTTCCGTTGCACAGCGGCGCCTCATATGCGGATTGCCGCGTCTTTACGAATTCATCCGCGATTTTTCGGCCCTCGAGGCTTGCGTCGCGTTGCTTTTTTCTCTCTTCTTGGTCTCGCTCTTCCTCTCGCGGTACGGCGCCGTCGAGCTGCGATGCGGCTTATGATAATGCTCGACCGGTTTTATTTGCATGTCAATGGTGCGCGCATCGAGGAAAATTTAAAAGAAAGCTTCCATATTATACACTTCGCGCGCTTGGCTTTTAATTTTCCCTCGCGGAATGCCGCCACGCACATTTTCCTGCCGTTTACTTTAATTGGGATCGGGCCGACGCTCGCGTCAATTGCAATTCCATTGACTGCAATCGATAACGATTCGAGAAGATCCATATAGTCCTCGATGCACTTGCCGTCGTGCGCTGCGCGTGCGGGACTTCCTGGGTTTTAGCTGCTCGTTTGAAAAGCGCACACGAAAATCTTTCCTCGATTCACCGCGCGACTGCCCAAAACAAAGCGTCCCTGCCTTGATACATTCGGCTACGCTAATGCGCGTACAATTGATATCGCGCCCTGTCTCACTCTCTCGAGCTCATTATCGGCCGCCCGCTGTATGTCAAAGGCTTTTCCTTATTTTATAAATTCATTTGTACTCAGCGCCTCGTACCATTCGAATAGCCGACGTGTCGAAGGGTCAATAGGAATTAACGCCTTTGGTTCATTGACACCGATTGACAGAGTGCGAAGTGATTATCGAGTCGAAGAGTTGACTTTGATTTGAAATTCATCGCTCTTTGTGTGTACCGGCGGGAGTTTCGATGATTATTCAGGAAAAAAAGTGTCTGCTGAAATTTGTCGTCGCCCCGTTTGCCTTGTTAATTCGAGACGAATCAATTGTTCCGTCGACGTGTGCTCATTGACATGGTCTTCCGATGCGCGCAACTTGCCGTAACAATTTCGTGGAAGCGAGGAACCGCGTAAGACTGATCGTATGATTGGATCGGTGAGTTTGAAAAGCGGCCCGCGGTTGGTTATACTCCATTAATCGTCTTGTTGAATATGGTCTTCCAGCTGAATATTTCCACGCCAAATAGCTGTTCTTTCCAGGGTACACATGCACTTTACAAGTACAACAGTGACCTGATTAGCGTTTTCGAAACAAAATTTGAGCCAACGATTTTTTCATCAAACTGTAATGAAACATTACACTAGTAGCTAATATAAGGATGAATTTATTCAGCGCCACGTGCAAGCTATTGAACTTTGTACTGAAGAAAAAGTATATTGATGGGATGAAAATAGCCGTTTACGAGAAAATCGATATTACCAACAAATTACTATGAGCCATTTTCATCTTGGAATTTCTTCATAATTGAGTTCTCCTCTAGTAAATATATAAAATCGCGCAGCACAGTGACACAAAGCCGGAACAAATAATAAGCGACGAGCTTCATCAATATACAAAGAATTGATATACTTCAAACTGCACCTTTGAAAGCTCGAAGGGGAGAAAAAATCTCTTCTTGATCATCGCACGCCTATAGACACCCGCAGTTATAGTTTTCATTAACGCTTACATATACAGAAGCCGAGCCCTTCGCCTGTGAAAGATAGAACACGTAGGCGAGTAGGAAAGTGCGCCATTCATGCGCGCGAGCTGTAAACTCTCTTTCCTGTATGGCCTTCGAAGCTGCCACACGTGATACTCATATGCACAATGTCAATGGCTCGATCCACCGTATTTACGGCATCCAATTATAAATCGACGCTGATCGGTATATTTACCTTTAATACACACTTAAAGTATCATCGCACTGCGAGGAGCTTTTAACGAGGGAACTTTCGCGTGGAAGGTTCTGGAGGAAAAGCTTGCCTCGGCTAAACGATGATGTGTGTTTTGTAAGAGCGGACATCGAGGTGCGTGAAAAACAATCTATTATATAATTAGATCCTCTTTTTGTTGGGTTAGGCCGATTTTTACGCGAGCTCGTGATTATGAAAGCGAGCCGTCTTTCAGCAAGTCGTGGCTCAGCTCTGTGATTGACGTGAAAGAGAACAGTCGAATAACAGCTCGTTCGTTGCGACTTGGTTAAGCGCATCGAACAAGCTCTCTTCTCTTTTCGTTGTTCACCACGAGGTAATAGTACATTACGCAACTAGTGCGAGGGGCACACGATTCCCTCGCACGAGTTGCGTATACTATTTTTCATAACAAGTGTCGCGGAGCTCGACATTATACTAAATTAGTATATTATATAAATTAAATTTATTTCATAATGCGAAATAGGCTATGCTCCTGTGAAAGCTTATTCATACAAAAAGTTCGTTAAATCACACATTGTCGCTATATACAAGTGTAATTATACTAAACTAAAATATTTTTGCAAATTTAAAAATGAATTATTTTTAATAGAAAATTATTACATCTTTTATCAAAAAATATTAAACTAAAACACAAATATAGTGTATCGTACATTGTAGTTAATTATGATGATTATGTACATTAATTGTAACATTATAATTATTAAAATGAAAAGAAATATTTTTGTCGATGCTTTCAATAGTAAATGATTGTTCGCTTTTTTCATCACTGTTTTGTCTACGTTTTTTCAACGGTGAACCACATGTAGCTTGCTATGTTTCGGTTAATCGATAAAATTCATCCTCAGCGTGTGGTTCATTATCATCATTTCGACCTTCTGAATCAAATCTGGTTCCTTTTAATGAAACTGTTACAGATTTTTTGGGTTGATCAACTGTAATTTCTGCTCCAGAAGTAGATGCTACTTGATTGTTACACTGCGGTATGCGATTTCGGGTGGAATTTCATTTCCATAATCGGAGATATCGTCTGTATCACAAGAACTGTTATCACTCATGTTTACTTTTCGGTTAGGTACCATAGGTTATAAACAAGACGTCTTGCACTAATGATACACAATTTCGCAATCATACATATGTAAAATAAATGACAGCGACAGGATAGGTATCTCCACGCACGCTTCAAATGTTCCCGCGCACGCTGCGAGAGAGCGTGCCTAAGTCGATGACTTTAGCGCCAAAACAAATGACTCTAAAGTCGAGCTCCGCGCACGCTGTTATGAAAATTCTCTTTTAGTTGTTGACCACGGGGTAAGGGAAGAATAGTCTTTATGGCAAGTGTTTTTGTGCGCATGATTACGGCATTGCTATTAACGTATAAGAGCTTCATTTCACTCCTTCATAATTATTTCTAAATAAAAAGCTCGATCAACGACTTAAATAAATCATGAAACGCCAGAGAGACGTAGCCGCTTTTTCCAATTTCATCGCATCCATCAAGCTACACACAATACGCATAGAAATAAATCCATGCCAAGACGATCTTCTACATATCCGCGAGCGTGCGTGTATCTGTGCGTGTAGATGAAAAGTACAGGTCTCGGCCGCGGACTTCGTATCGCCCATGTCATCGCGTTTCTCTTATCTGTCAATTGTCGCGTTGCCAGCGTCTCTCTGAAAGGTATACGAAGCAGAGAAGTCGCATCAAGGCGTAGGTGAAGGCGAAGTTAAGTCTCTGCTGCGGAGGAGTGGTGGGGAGGCGCACATGGTATATACTGTGTTACGCATGTATACGAAGTGACTGTGGGGAAAGTGAAGATCGTAGAATGATATTGACATCCGCGAGACAAGTCAAGTTCAAGGAAAAAGCGGAGCGATCAGAAGGCTCGAGCGTCGTAATACATAGGTATTTGTGAAGAGTTAACTGAAGTTCTGCTGTCGTTGCTCTTATATTTACGCTTGATTATATAAAAATGTTACGTTTATAAAAAATTCGAACATACAGCAATTCTGGATTATGTTCTTCCTGTGGTGTCATTGACATGCAATTACATTATTTATCAAAATATTTAGCATCAAGAGCCATACCTTTTTACGAGATTAATTATAATACCGCGCTTGACAAAGCAGACGACGCAATAACAATATTTTGTTTAAGCCTTTTTATTATTACTGACTCATCTGGAGAATAAGAATCGAAGTTTAATATACGTTATTTTTCAATAAATGAACCAAATAGAAAATATTTTTACTATCAAGTTTTCTAAGTGTACCACAGATTTTATTCGAATAAAAAAAGTATTTCAACGTATTTAAAAGTCACTTTACAAATCTGAACGCTGAGTAAAAAAAGATATGTGTGACTAATTGAATCCGTGCGCGTGTAACCGAAAATAAAAGAATCATCAAGCTTTAGTCCGTAATTGAATTGTCCCATCTGCTGTGTCCTTGCTCTTCATCGTTAATACCGAAAAAAGGCGGTTAGAGTTAACGCTTGCCATCGACCTACCCACCAAAGTGGGTTGAAAAGTAAGCCTTATCGTATACATATATAGCATTCGCGTTTCAAAATACTTGCGCGAACAATAATCCCTTATTATATATTTATTGCGGAATTTCGCTGCAGCGCTTTGCATAACCAAATCGACGAGATAATAAAACTCTGCTGGCAAGCGCATGAAGAGCTTTGCGAAGAAAATCGACAAACGAGCGATGTTCAATGCCGATGATTTTCAGGGACCAGCTCTTTTCCATCGCGTCGTCGCGCGGTGAAAGAGAAAGTGCAAGAAGCCCTGCGCGCGTGTCTGATCGGTACTAGACCTTGTCTACTTAGTACACACGCTATTTAACGAGCTATGTCTATGCATCGCCCTTTAGGATCGCCCTGAGCGAATGCCTTATTTCACGAATTTTGAATCGATCCAAAAAGTTGAGAAACATTTATGATATGCGAACAGAGATATAAATGAACCGCGAATATAGTCCGACCAATGGGCTGCCAAATGAATCGACAGGTTCATGCAGCATCTTTTCAAGATTTCCATACATTTCAAGTCATATACTGGGCGCCGAATTCAGTTCTTCTTTCGGAGAATAAAAGAGCTTCGTATAGCAATCGCGCTTTGCATTACCCGCTCTCTGCAGCGCGTATTATATCGATGCATCAGCGCGGGCCCCGACTGTTTTTACACGAGATATCGTCGCGCGTTTATCGGCGCTCGTGCACAATATATATATATATATATATATAATATTATACACATTGCTGCTAAGAGTGCGTGTAAAACAAGTCGTCAAGGCCAAGATTGGGCCGTCGGCTTTTGGCCGCTTATCGTTCATTGCTTTAATGCTGAAATGTCACTCGAATATAAGAGAAACATCCAATGCGCAATAGAGCTCAGCGTGGGCCGTCGGCGTTTGCTCTTAGTATCGCGCATATATATTATCAGCTGCAGCATTTCTGGGAGAAAACAATCGCTGAATTACATAAGCCGCAAGCACATTGCATTTGCATCGGTATTTTTCCAAATCGTGCGAATAATGTGTGTGTGTGTGTGTGCGTGCGTATATATATATATATATATATATATATATATATATATATATATATACACGCACACACACACATATATCCCAAGCTCGATTATGAATTGCTTGTTTTTTTTTAAGTATAAGAAGAAGCATAACTATACACTATACGTCTGATATTACATCCAAGGCTCGATTTGCTGCGAATTTCTTAAAGATGCAGCATGTCATTCGAAGATACGATTCGCGCATCTCCATTACGCTGCACTGCATATATATATATATATATATATATATACACACATACACACATCACACACAGCAAATGCGCTCCGCTCTTTTAGCATACAAAAACAAAGTATGTGCGGCAATCAGATAAGCCGCGCGCACAATATACATGTCGAAAATAACATCCACTCGTGCATTCCCCGACGGAAGAAAACGTGCGATGTATCCGCGCGACGTCGTAATACAAGTACAGATTTCGTCGCGTATCTATATACGTTATATAGCCCGACGCGCGTCGCCGCCGGCCGGCGTGTATAACATAATCGGGTGTGCGTGTATCTATGCATATAAGGTATGTATTGTACAGTCGAGTTTCGTCGCCGCCGCGTGCGCGAGCAAAGCCATTTGACCTTGACCGTGATCCAAAGCTTATCGATTTTCTTCGTCCCTTTTATACCCCCGCGCAGTTCGAGTCCTCCTCCCGCTGGAGGATATATATATATATATATATATATATATATATATATATGTGTGTGTGTGTGTGTGTGTGTGTGTGTGTGTGTGCGCGTGTGTGTACACAGCGAGGAGGAGGAGGAGGAGAGAGCGCGCGACCTCGAGGCTGCTGCCACCGCCTCATTTCTCTCCTCGCGCTCTTTCTCTCTCTGTCTCGCGTGTGTGTTTCGTCTGTGGCTGCGCTCGCGCCGGCAGCCTTTTTCCTTCTCTTCTGCTCGCTTTAACCGTATATAACTACGCACGATTCCTTTTCGTATATATACGCTATATCTGTTCGTTTGTGCCGCGCTCGCAAAGAATCGGAGACGCCCCTTATACGCTTGCTTGTATAGGTGTGCGTATGTATGGGACGTCTGATGCCCGTGATGGATCGTCGGCGCGGTGCTCTGGCTTTAATGGTCCATGATTTGTCAAGCGAGAGCGGGAAGATGTATCGCGTTGTATACGGAGGAGGAGGGAGAAAAATTCGGGCAAAGCTGCGAAGGGCAATCGATTATATATAATTTAGGAAAAATACATCAGGTATACAATTGTGTCCAATCAATCCCATTACCGCAGTTGCGAGTGCGGCGATCCAAGCTTATAATGCGACTATCGCGATTTTTATTCCGTTTGATGACTCTCATCTCCTCTTTAAATGAAAAACCGATTCTTTAAAATTCACCAAGTATGTATAAGGATCTCGCGTGACGTCATGTGACGTTGACGGATTTGCCTCCCTCTCTCGCTCTCTTTAGCGAGGCGCGTGACGTCACGGCGCATCGATTTTATACCCGCTGCCACAATATGAAATATGCTCTCCAAAGGCCGGCGGACCCGTTAAATCCATATTCATATTTTTAGGACGAGCTTATTCGCAATTTTATTAATCCGCGAGATCGGTTTCGAATCGATTTTTACCCCGCCGACGCGTGTACTATACGCGCACGCGTATGTCAATACACTATCCATATAGCGCCAGATACAGATATACGCGCGCTTTATAGCAGAGCGAATTCATCGCATGCATAAATCAGTCGCTCTGGCCGTGTATGAAAAAAAAATCGACGTATACAGTCGGTAGTTCTGCTGCTGCTGCATATGCGCCTCGTGCGCGCCAATTACACATCGGAACGTGGCCGAGGCCTTCATCGAGGCTCGCAACCCTGACCCTGTGTGATTCGCCTCGTCGTCGTCTTCGTCGTCATCGTCGACGCCGTCGTGGTCACTCGCGAGATATCGATTTCATTGCGTATACGTAGGTATATCGAACACGTGTTTTCTTCCTCCTCCTACTTCTGTTTTTTTTTCTTTTATTCGACTTTGCGATGGAGCGGTGCTGTCTGCGGAACTAATTTTGTTACACGGCAAAGCAGCTGTTGGAGTATAAGGTGCACTACCGACTCGGCTGATTCAGGGAGATATTGGTATAAACAAAGTTATTTTGCAGTAGAGTGAAACTCCAAACGTGAGTTTTGTGTAGCATCAAAACGAGCATAAACATCAGCTGAAGGAATCCTCTAGCGAGAGGAGCTGTAAACAGAGACTATTAATTTTTTTTAATGTAGAAATGATTATGTAGCAAACATATAGTATACCAAAGCGGGTTTTTTCGTCGTTTTGACTCATTGTAGGAATTCCCCTCTTTTTGCGCTATAACATACAAATAGGTGCATCTAGCCCCTTCTTTGACGTAACGTTATACACGTTTATGGTTTACTCTGAAAGCATAATACTGCAGGCTGTAGCCTATTATTACTCTTGTAACATCAACAACTATTATCTATACAACGCGAGCAGAAATAGTAATACAATATAATATACAAATAGTTCTTACTGCAAAACAATAAAACACGTTCTTTGTATTATAACATCAACTCTGATAAAGCTCTGTTTTCACTATGGAAAAACTTTTTCGCGCACTCGACACGGTGGGATAGATCCCGACGAGCGAGTATTTAATAATAACGCACTCGCACGGCCCTCGTTTCCACTCTCCGGTGTGATATTATAGGTATACATGTGTTATATACAGACGGCGGCGGATCGATCACAGGAGCGCAGGTTTCGGGGGTAGAGGCTTGGTCAGGGTCATCCGCGGAAAAAAAATATCGAGCGCGCAAACTGCTCCGCCGCCGGCCGAATCGCGAAAATTCCCTGACGCGCGACCGGGATTAACGTAATATAGCGCGGCCGTTCACTTGAATTATTCATGATTTGTTTTCCTCGTGAAAAATTGCTCGGGGAATACAAATTCACGCGTCGCTGTATTATACGCTCTTCGCTTTTCTCTCTTGTATAAGCAAATTGTTATACTTTATTGTGAATGTCGCAATAATTATAACGCGCCAGAGTAGAGCTTGAAGATTGAACTGCGGCAATGTAGTTGGCTTTGCTGAGTAACGATGGTTGTTATTTGTTTATTGTTGTTCTGAAAAGAAAACAAACGCAATTGCAATCTTGTTGTGACAGATATAGTGAATTACATGAGTACGTGTCGTAAAAATTTACGACCTACACGGTTTGGACGTATAGAGATTCGCTCCCTAAAATATAATTACTGCTGCATTTTTTTTTCATTATCAGTGCCTTGAACTTTAATAATCGCGCGCGAACCCGCATCGGCATGCATTATATATGAAGAGCGCGCCTATCTCGCTCTCGAGGCGTCCGCCGTTATCTATAGCTTTTTATCTATAAACATTTTCGTATAATATATCAGCTATTATTCCAATTGCAGTATGCTTCTCTCATGCGCCAGAAATTAATACATTTTCTAAATTGTTTCGCCGAATCAAATCACGTCGCGGCCTATTTCCCTATATAAAAAAGTCATGACCGGATGAAGTGAAGCCAAGAATGCGTTAATATGATTGGTTCATGTAGTGCGCATGCGTCAAAAGTATCGTTAGAATTTTTTGATTTGTTTTTGATTTCTAAAATTGATTCGAATATTAAAAATGTAATATAATACTATAATACATATCAAATTATAATTTGTGTATTTATAATATTCTAGAGACATTCTACTCTCGAGACATAACCTTAAAATTTTAAAAGGAAGTTGGCGACGAAACCGCGACAACTTTGAAATTTATATGAGCGCGAAATGAATCATATATTGTAAAGTTTGATATATTTCCGTGATAGAAAACAAATATTAAAAATATCAATCAAGTATTTATATTCCATTTAATAAGTTAATGAAATTATAGTCTACTACAGTGGGCGCAGCGCACTGCGCCAAGTCTAGTACATATATAATACCCATATCGTATCAATGAAAAATCCTTACAGGTGTCTGCGCGTGTACGTATAT